>NW_015961948.1:1474009-1481867 GCF_000497045.1 Kalmanozyma brasiliensis GHG001 | reverse complement strand
AGGTGCTGAAGGTGCCTTCCCTCATCAGCCGCACGACCACAAGGCTCATGAGAATCATAGTATGGTATTGAGAGGGCATGGACAGAATGGATTCCAGCGCATTTGACCGCTTTTACATACTGACACAAGTTCGTCAGTTGCCGGGCGCTGGCGGATTCGGGTTATCCAGCAAAATCCCGATCGCACCCTCTACGCTACCACCAGCCATCAACAACGCTCGAACATTGGCCTGACCATCGTAAAAGCCCATTCCCTGCATCTGCTCTAGCTGCGATGAGAAGCGCTCCTCAGGCGGTCGAGTGTCTCGCGATGCGGCAGCGCCTCCTCCGCCGAATCCACCCATCCCACCGAGTCCGCCGAGACCTCCAAACCCACCAGCCCCGGCGCCGCCAAACATCTGCTGAAGGAACGAGGGATCGCCAAACGGATTCGCTGGCGCTTGGCCGGTCGATCCATCAGAGCCAGTGGTGCCTTGGCTGGCGGTGCGTGCGCCGTCATTGTTGTTGCCGCCAGCCTGACCGAAGGCACCAGGAGGAGGCCACTGACCGCCAGCGCCGGCGTTGTTGCCTGCCGCACCGGCACCAAAGCCGCCGAGGCCACCGAGACCGCCCATACCACCCATTCCTCCTCCCATGCCGGCGCTCTCCATGAGCTGCGACATCTGCGTCATCCTCTGCATCGTCTCCGGGTTGGTGATCATCTCGCGGAACTGCTCCGAGCGCATCATCTCGCGCATCTGCGGCGCCATGCCTTGCAGCTGCGGGTTCATAGCGATCATCTGATCGATGAACTCCGGACGAGCCATCATGTCGCGCATCTGACGCTGCACTTCGGGATTCTGCATCAGACCCATCATCATGTTGGGATCGCGCGGGTTGAGACCCATGCCGCCGAAAGCGCCACCGCTCTCGTTGAGCAGTCTTGCCATGTGCGGGCCGGCATAGTCGGCACGGTTGAGCGCCGAGAGAGGGTTATTGGTGAAGTTTTGACCGGCCGAAAAGTTGGATGGCACGCCTTGCGACTGCGATGCGGCGGCGTTGCTTGACGGGTTGCTCGCAGAGGGTGCAGTACCAGGTACCGAGGGATTGCCCGTAGTAGGGGCGGATCGAGCTGCCGACTTGACCATGTGCACAGTGTTACCGTCCTTGACCTTGTAGACCGAAAGTGCTTCTTCGTCCTTGAGCACCTTGCCGGCGTAGATGAGTCGTTGCGCATCAGCGGGGACGTCGGGCTTTTGCTTCTCGATGGCTTCCTTGAGCTGTCGCACGGTTTGATCCGAAGTGATGTCGACGGTGATCTTCAGATCGGAAGGACCCTTGATGTTGATCTTGAGCGGCGTAGCCGCATCGCTAGAGTCTGCCATTGTGGTTGAAGTAGCGGAGGAAAGGATGTCGAAGGATGAAGATGGTAACAAGGATGGCTGTGAGCTCAGCCCATTTGTGAGATTGGGTGGTCCACGCGCAAAGTGGAGTTTTCCGCGTGGCAAACGAATTCAGCTGCGCAGCACACAGATTCACACACAACTAAGCTTTGGCTTCGAACTGCGCGTTCCAACTCGCTCTTCGATCCGCGCGAGTCAGTCCTGTTAACATAGGTGTGATTCCACTACGATGAATCTGTCTCTCCGGCGCCCGCTGTGAACTGCAACTCCTTCTCATACCTTGTGAGCGTCTCCTTGGGGAACTTCGACCGACACGTGAGGCAGAACGGCCTGGGCTGACAGAAGAGGCTGAGGCAGACGCTGCAAATGTAGCCGATATCCACGATTCGGCGATGGCAGAAGCAAGCCGCCCTGAAATCAATCTCTTCCAGCGTGGGCAGGTTCATGACGCCTCGCATCGACCTTGAGGGCAGGTATGTCGTCATCAGTGTCTGCACCAGGCTGGAGCGCATGTCTGTTGCTCCATTCGACTTGCTGCCCCTCTCGTCCTGATCATCCGCAAGCCGAAAGTACGTGCCTGAGGTGAGATACGAAGCTTGCTGCAAGAACACCGTGTCGCTGCCGAACAGCTTGCAGACGTCGATGGTGATGCCCTTCTTCTGAGCCGCAAAGATGCAGTTCATCATTGGAATGTACTGCGTCGATGCGTCCGGAGTTACGCTGAGGATTAGGATGCGCGACTTGAAGCTTCCGATGTTGCCGCCTCCACCGCCGCCAGTGCCAGACGCAGCATTACCTCCACCCGCTCTCGTCTGTGCTGTCGCCGCAATCCCATTCCCGGCATTGGCTGCATCGGTCGCGTCACTCAGACCGAGCCGGTTGAGGTGGCAGAGAGCTTGAGAAAGGGCAGACACGATGCCGACGTTGACCGAGCGCGCCAACGCCGCATGCTTCGCTCCATCGTTGTCTGCACTCGCCTGTGCGGCTTCTTGTGCTAGTCTTGCGCGGTCAAACATGGACGCGCAGGTATTTCGAATGCCTTGCTCCAGGTTGTCGTCGACCAGCTTGAAGGGTTGATACGTGTTGGCATCTGGCTTGTGTATGCTAGTAGAGGCCGCTGAAGATCTTGGCCCTGTGTCTGGGGCTTTGCTCGAAAATGGCGCGGTCGAGTAGAGGAGCTGTGCAGCGCCCGTCCCGCCGGCCGCATAGATGGCCAGGCCGTTCTCGTGCTGCATTGCCATGTGCGCGTTGAGTAGGATCATGATGGCAGAGAGCGCATCGTGAAGGGCTACATCGCTGGCAACTTCCTTTGCTTTGCCCTTGCCCAACGCCTCGGATCGTCTCGTCCATGCTAGCGGGTTGATGTCGAGCACGACCACGAGAAAGTCGGGCGAAGTACGGACCGCGCTGCCTTTCGACGACTGAATGTGCGAGAAGCCAGCGTTGGCAATCTCTGTGGTCGACTTGGACTGCGTGGTTGCAGCAGGCATCTTGACGTCCGCTCGACAGCGACACTCCCTATTGCGACGCTGATGAGCGATGGATGGTTGATGCGAGGAAGAATCCTGAAGCGGTCAAGACTCAGCATCCGAGATCTTGATGTGGAGAATCAGAGTGACTTTAAATCTAACATGAAGCAGGTGAGCGCCGCGCCGAGTTCCGTGTTTCTTCCAGAAATTTTTGAAGAGGAGAGCGTTTTGATGGTGTCCAGGGTTCAAGATTCACCCTCAGCCAAGCAGACCGGCATCATCGACTCTTCGTTGGACCATTGCATGCTCAATCCCACACGCACCGAACCGGACCTCTAGCTGCAATTACAGCGCAGCGATAAGAGCTCGCACGTCATGTTCACAGTCAAGCGCTTCGATGCCTTCAATGCGGAGTCATCGTCGGGAAGCAAAGATGGCCCGGTAGACAACGCCAAGCTGGATGCTCTTAACGAGCGCATTCTCAAGAAACGCAAGGCCGTTCATGGATCCGAAGCATCAGGTGCGCAAGTATCCGCGACAACATCATCCTCCGCTCCACCTCAAGCTGCTGCTGTCCCGATGCCGTCTGCTCCCGCGACAAGGCCCACACTCAATATCCACCCTTCCCGCCTCAGCGTCGCACCGATCTTGCGGCAGTCCGTCAACAAAGCGCGCACAGGACCAAAGGAGAAGACAAAAGCGAAGCAAAGATATCTCAAGGCCAAGAAAGATCGTCGCAAAGCCAGACAACGTGCTGCGCCCAAGAGGTCGAAGGAGGATGCCGCCGCACAAGCGTCGGCAGTAGCAGACAATTCGATTGTCTCGCACTTGCCAGAAGAAGACGCGTTGCATCGACGGGAGGCTACGAAGAAGAAAGCAGCAGTGGACGCAGATACGAGAACAGACGAGCGATCCGAGGCTTCGTCCTCTTCCGGCTCAGATTCAGACTCGTCGGAGGACTCAGGCTCCGAATCCGAGCAAGATGGTTCCGATGACTCCGAGTCGGTATCCTCTTCGCACCCTGATGAAGCGATTCCGGAAGCCGAAAGCAAGGATGTTGATATGGAAGTCGAGGCTGATGCGGAAAGACAGGCTCAGGCGTTAGAACGCTTCCCCCTTGCGGGAGTCAAGAAAGCGGTGGACCCAAAACTCATTCGCTCCCTGGGTCTACCGGAAGGCCTCTCCAACCGCACCGTCGTCAATCCCACGCTATCGCAACCGATCCACAAGCCGGCGTCTTCCAGTAAAGCAGCTATGAACAGCAAGGCGTCTGCAACACCGCCCATAGACGGTGGCGCATTTCAAGACATGGCAGAAGCATCCTCGGATGACCAGGAGTCGGTAACAATATCCGCCAGCAGCGCGTCCAATGACGATTTTGGCAGGGTAGCCCTGAACGACACGGTCCGATCTCGTCTCGAAGCGCTCGGTGTCAGCGAGTGGTTCGCTGTCCAAATGTCCGTCATCCCATGTCTGCTCGCTCAGCCCCAGAGTCGATCTCTGTATCGGCCGTTTGCCCCGCCACGCGATCTGTGCGTTTCCGCACCAACAGGAAGCGGAAAGACGCTGGCATACAGCGTTCCCATTGTCGAAGTGCTCCGCACACGTCAGATCGTTCAACTGCGAGCGTTGATCGTCCTTCCCACTCGCGATCTTGTCGCGCAGGTCAGGTCCACGTTGGAGCTGGTCGCAAAAGGCTCAGGGTTGAGAATCGGCACAGCGACGGGTCAGCACAGCTTCGCTCACGAGCAGAACCAACTCGTCGGCCCTTCCGACTCAGGCGAGCCAGATGAGGAGGACGCACAACTGGAAGCGAAGATCGACATCCTCATTGCAACGCCAGGTCGACTCATCGATCACCTCGACTCGACGCCCGGCTTCACCCTCGCTCACCTACGATTTCTGGTAATTGACGAGGCGGATCGTCTCTTAAATCAGTCTTTCCAGGAGTGGCTCCGCCGCGTCCTCTCTGCTACGGAAGCTAAGCAGCAGAATGCCGGAGGCGCGCCCGCTCAGCAGCAAGGCTCGGCGCAAGCCCCTTACGAGCTCCTATCGTCCAGCGCCTCTGGTCTTGGAGCAGCTGCGTGGTCGACACTGCAGGAAGAAGCCGGACCGTCCGTACAGAAGTTGCTTTTCTCAGCGACGCTGACCCGGGATCCAGCCAAGATTGCTGCGCTCGGCCTGCGCAACCCGCACTACATCACCGTTCAGGACAGCCACTCTGTCGGCGACGAGGAAGATGAACGCAGGAACGGCGCGCAGCAACACGAACGTTTCTCGCTCCCGCACTCGCTTCGAGAACACATGCTCGTCACAACCTCCGCAGACAAGCCGTTCCACCTGCTCTACCTTCTTCATCGTCCCGATATCGAGACCAACGTCAGCCGCATTCGCAAAGCGCTCTGCTTCACAAAGTCAGTCGATTCCGCCGCTCGGCTGGTCAAGCTAGTCGAGATCTTCGAAGAGGTCCGAAGCGAGAATGGCCTCATTGCACGCGGCAGCAGACCCTTGGTTGTCAAGAACTACTCGTCCGAGCTCAAGCCTTCGGATCGTCAACGCATCCTTACTGCCTTCAGTCAGGGCGAGATCAACTTCCTCGTCTGTTCTGATCTTATCTCGCGAGGTATCGACCTGCCTTCTGTGGAACACGTCATCTCGTACGATGCGCCGATCGATCCTGCCAAATACGTCCATCGTGTGGGCCGAACAGCAAGAGCAGGCAAACATGGCGACGCATGGACGCTCGTGGAAGAGCAAGAGGCGCGACACTTCAAGAAGATGGTCCAGTCGATAGCTCGTCAAACAGCGATTGCAAAGGTCAAGCCCATGAAGCACAAGGAAGATGAAGTGGTCGACTTTGTAGAAGGAGACGCCGCCACTCGCGAGCTGCACAAGCTCCGTGAGGCGTACGAGGAGGCTCTGGCGAGGATGGCGAAGCTGTATCGGGTTCAATGAGCAGCTGGCATTCACGAGCATGCAGCAATGAGATTGTCTGCTCCTACAGTATACATTGTCTGTGCTGTCGTTGTGAAGAAGACAAGGCGCTCGAGCGCTCCAATGAGACCTTTGCTGGTGCCACCGCCGTCGCCACTCGCGTGGCTTCCACCTCGCGGCTCAAATAGAGGAGGCATGTCGACGAGCTCGCCGCTCAAAAGGTGGCGTTCCGTTCTCTCGATCATTCTGCTACCTTGCTGTTGTCGTTAACTATATCGTCCACCTCCTTTCCATGTTGCCCTCAGTCTCCATCCGCTGCGTCCCCGGATGAGGCCAATGTCCCTACCGCTGCCAGTGTAGCCAGTGCTTTAGCCGCAGTCGCCTCCGCCTTGCCCATCCTGGGACCAACGACGCCCAGCTTGTGGTCACCAAGCCTCTCGACTGCCTCGCTGCTTGTCTCATCGTTCACCGCAGCCGATAAACCGACTACTGCCTCCATGTCTGCCTCTGCTGCTGGTCCCTTTTCTCGCCCCATTCTAGCTGATATGACCAACACTGCTCAGCCTCGGCAACAGAAGTAAGGAACAGGAACAAGCATGCCAGCCCGGCTGCCAACCTAGCAGGAGTTCGCCCATGGTTGGAAGGGCAGACTCTGTCGAACCTTGGCGCGCAAGATTGTAGGCCTTCCTCCTCTCCCGGAAGAAGATTCATGAAAAAGAGGACAGTAAAGGGGTTGGAGCGAAGGTCGACGACATTGAAGTAGTCAGAGTCACGGCGCGTCCGGTGAGGAACACCACCGTGATGAAGAAAGAGTATCAAGTCAGGGCAATTGGTTTTAGCCACGATAGTCGAGGCACGAGGACACTCGATCTTTATCTCCCCGCTTATGGCAAGGCGCAGGCTCTCGCACTTGTGATTTACTAGATGGATCTTATCGACCAGCAATGGCAGGAAAAGGATTACGATCAGATCCGGCTCATGACCAAGCGCATCCTCTACGAGGAGGAACAGCTCGCTTGAATGACGAGCGCGGCTCGATTTGGCATGCAGACGAACTACATCGCTCGCTGCCTTTGTTCGTAGACTCCATCTGAGTCTTGACAGGTTCTTTTCTTGCGAGTCACGGGTCCATACTGCGAGGGAAGTTCGCCGCCTCCGCTTGATGGCTCAGGCAGAGCCCGCCAACGAGCGACGCTCGCTGGCTCGGATCGCGGTCTCACGTCTGGCTGGACCCGCTTAAAGCTCTTTGCGGGATCTGCCTGGAGCGTTGAGCGCGTCTGCGAGTCCCCGCTTGGTCGCTCACACAGGACCTGCCAAACAGACGCGCTCGCTGATCTCAACTTTCGGCTCAGGCTTGGCTGGGCCCGCTTAGAGCATTTCGCGGGCCCTGCGTAGCGTACACGCAGGCCCTGCCAAATGTACACGCTCGCTGGCCTTGTCATCCGTTTTTCCGCTTGGCGGAGCCCGCCTAGAGCTGGGAGCGTGTCTGTGAGACTCCGCCTGTTCGTTACGCAGGGCCTGCCAAGTGGACGCTCTCGCTGTGTCTCTTTCTCGCATCACACTTAGCTGGGCCCGCTTGGGCCATTTGGCGGGCGCCGCGTACCGAACACGCAGGCTCTGCTTTCCGCTTGGCGCAGCCCGCGCAAACACTTTCCGTTGCTGGAGCTAGTCGCCAACCATCTTTCACCCGCCCTGCCAGGTCTCGTCGACACTCGTGTGACCGGCTCTACCACTTTGAGTCAGCCAGCGTGCTCGGTCCCGCCCAACGCCTTCACAGTTAGAATATTAATAACACAGCTGTCACTTTGCGCGCCCGCACGCGCTGAGTCAAGAAAATCAAAAGCAGGGAAGCTCAGGCAGCTCCATCGCGCTGGCTGCTCACACCATCTCAACACACACAATGCTCATACACTTGGAGACGTAGGGAGGAATTTTGATCTGCAATTCAACAATCAACACATGTGCGAATGAAGAGTGTACAGAGGGGAGGACAGTGAAAACACAAGGAGGGGTTTACATTTGACTCCGCGTTGAAACCGGGGGAAAAAACGCGGGCAGGAAAAATTGGAGGCGT
>NW_015961948.1:1378572-1473999 GCF_000497045.1 Kalmanozyma brasiliensis GHG001 | reverse complement strand
ATGATGGCGACAAAAGGTCCCAAAGACAAGGACACTTACTTGGCCTTGGCAGCGCTCTTCGTCACCTTACCGCCCTTAGCAGCAGCGGCCGTGGTTGACTTCACGACACCAACAGCAACGGTCTGTCGCATGTCACGGACGGCGAAGCGTCCGAGAGGGGGGTAGGTGGAGAAGGACTCGACGCACATGGGCTTGGTGGGGATCATCTTGACGAGAGCAGCGTCACCAGACTTGATGAACTTGGGGTTGTTCTCGATGGACTTGCCGGTACGGCGGTCGATCTTCTCGGTGATGTCGGCGAACTTGCAGGCAATGTGGGCGGTGTGGCAGTCGAGGACGGGAGCGTAACCGTTGCCGATCTGACCGGGGTGGTTCATGACGATGACCTGGGCGACGAAGGACTCGGTCTCCTGAGCGGGGTCGTTCTTGGAGTCGGAGCAGACGTTACCACGGCGGATGTCCTTGACCGAAACGTTCTTGACGTTGAAGCCGACGTTGTCACCGGGGAGACCCTCAGAGAGAGTCTCGTGGTGCATCTCGACGGACTTGACCTCGGTGGTGACGTTGGAGGGAGCGAAGGTGACAACCATACCGCCCTTGATGACACCGGTCTCGACACGGCCGACGGGCACAGTGCCGATACCACCGATCTTGTAGACATCCTGGAGGGGAAGACGGAGGGGCTTGTCGGTGGGGCGCGAGGGGGGCTCGATGGCGTCAATGGCGTCAAGGAGGGTCTTACCGGTCGACTTGCCGGACTTGGTCTCCTTCTCCCATCCCTTGTACCAGGGCATCTCGGTGGTGGGCTCGATCATGTTGTCACCGTGCCAGCCCGAGATGGGGACGAAGGCGACGGTCTTGGGGTTGTAGCCGACCTTCTTGATGAAGTTGGAGGTCTCCTTGACGATCTCGTTGAAACGGGACTCGGAGTACTTGGTGGTGTCCATCTTGTTGACGGCGACGATGAGCTGACGCACACCAAGGGTGAAGGCGAGGAGAGCGTGCTCACGGGTCTGACCGTCCTTGGAGATACCAGCCTCAAACTCACCGGTACCACCGGCGATGATGAGGATGGCGCAGTCGGCCTGCGAGGTACCGGTGATCATGTTCTTGATGAAGTCACGGTGACCAGGGGCGTCGATGACGGTGACCATGTACTTGGGGGTCTCGAACTTCCAGAGGGCGATGTCGATGGTGATACCACGCTCGCGCTCGGCCTTGAGCTTGTCAAGAACCCAAGCGTACTTGAAGGAACCCTTGCCCAGCTCGGCAGCCTCCTTCTCGAACTTCTCGACGGTACGCTTGTCGATACCACCGCACTTGTAGATCAAGTGACCGGTGGTGGTCGACTTACCGGAGTCGACGTGTCCGATGACGACGACGTTAACCTATTGAGTGAGATGGATGCAGAAGCAGATGGAAAAGCGAGAATGTCAGCAACTGTTGCTTTCGTGTGATTGAGAGGGCCTAAACCTCTGCTGGATCAACGCCCGCCACCGTGTCTCCAAGGTTGTGATGACGACAACGATGGCTGATGTCGATCTGCAGAAGGTTGTTGGCAATGATGAGGTTGCTGCTGGTGTCTGATACATACGTGAGCTTTCTCTTTACCCATTTTGGATGATGTTGTGTGTGTATGATATGATACGATGTATGAGGGAAGAGGTGAAGATAGCGACGGCAGCCAACGCCATTTATTGGATTCCTCTCGGTGGCCCACAGACAGACACACACTGGCCAACGCTCTGTCCTTCTCGCTCTGTGCGAAGAAAGGCGGGCGAATCAACCACTCTGCCGCGCACAAGCAAAGAAAAATTTTCTTCTGGCCAACTTCCAACTTCCTCTGCTCTTGCGCCTCATTGGCTAGAGTTCTTGAGCCGTCTCCAAGCTTTGAGTGAATTCAGAAGAAGCGCATAGACCAGCAGCTGGAACACTCCCACCACGCACCATTTCAAATATTCGAGTGCATACAACCAGAAACCAGCCGTTGAATACAATTGACCAGAAGCCTGACGTCCACAAATACAAATCTGGGTTTTCACTACAAAGTTTCGAATGAGCTCAGCCACCTGCGCCCTTCACTGTTCGCCGTGGAGTGGCTGGCAGGGCACCTCAGCTCAATCAACCCACGGCAGCCCGCTGTTCTGTTGAAGGCTGAGCCGTCTGGACCGCGCTGCTGCGCCAAGTATGTCTAGAGCTGCTCAAAAACACCCGTTGGCTACGGAGGAAGAGCGCAGGACACGTTCATGTCTACGAACGCCCGCCCGTGATCGACGCTGTCACACGCCAATCGCCCTGTGCACCTTTGACTCTTGCGCAATGAGATGGATCGTCGATCTGTCGGGCTGTTACGTTGCGGTGAACGCTCGTGTTGGAATCTCCTTTGCTGAACTCGTCGACGAACAGCGAGCGAGATTGACAGCGAAAGAGTGCACGGCCTATTTTTGTCCGTCTCCGAAATTGCTGCGGCAATGGATCTGGCTGCTCCTGACTAGGCGAATCTGCCGTCAGGCTGCAGTTCGGTGAGACCTCGTTGAGGAGCGTAAGCGAGAATTCGAAAATCGCCCCTGATGGCAGCCCGAAATTCAGGCTCTGACTGTGAGATTCCGACAAGCACTCTTCGAAATGCGGAGAAGGCGTCGGATGTGACGGCTTGACTCTCTGACAGAGGTGGGCCAGAGCTCTCGGGTTGGCTAACACTGATTCAAGAGACTCGCTATCCAAAGTTCCGCATTCATGAGCCGTTCAGACCTCGTCTGGAATCCGTGAAACACAATCGAGTCCTTGTTGATGCTGTGTTGGTGATACAAATACATGCTACGATGGCGGAGGATGATCTAGCCTAGCTCGCGACGGCTTCAGGAATCGCTGACATCTTCTTCATCCTCGTCCTCCCAGAGGTTGCTGTCATCCGGGTCAGCTTGGTTTTTCTGCGCGGACCCTGATGATGAGATGGGGGGCCTCGCAGCGGGCGTGGATGGTTGCGAAAGATTTCGGCTCGCCGGCAAAGCGGGCGGCGGCATGCCTCGGTGCTGTGTTGTACTGCTGGGAGCGTCGTTCTCGACGATGTTGGCTGCTCCGCTGGTGGAGACGCCTGCCGTGCTGCCGGAATGCGGGCGCTCGTCTGCGAGATCATCGCCAAGCCGCGCTGCGTCTTCCGTATCGTCGAGATTGGACACGGCCGCAGCTTGTTCTGCTGCCTCGGCCGCCGCTTGGTTGGCTTCTTTGCGCTCCTTTCGTGTCTGCTTGAGGTCCGCCAGCTGGTTGCGCTTCATGTCGCGCTCTGTGGTGAGCTTGCGGAGTGCCTGCTGATGGCGATTCTTGATGATAAGGTTCATCGTGCCATCCACATCGGACTGCTTCCTTCGCACCAGCGTCTCGAGCTCTCGGCACTCGGCCTCCAACTGAGCTTCGCGAACACGCTGCTCCTTCTCTTCGTCGTTCTCATCCTCTTCGTCATCGTCCTCTTCATCGCCGTCATCCGCGTCATCATCGTCGTCATCATCCCAAAGGTCTTCCTGGTCGCTGGTTCGGCTCTGAGCTTCGCTGCCAGCGCCTCGTGTCGACTCATCATCATCGTCCTCCTCCTCTTCGAGGGCGGCATCGAGCTCAGCTGCCAGGTCCTCGTCAACATCGTCGTCAAGGTCCTCGTCGTAGCCACCTTCGCCGCCATCGAAAGTGTCAGTACGACGACGACGTGCTTGGTCATCGTCATCGTCGTCGCCGTCGTCTCCGTCCTCGTCTTGCGACCCGCCATCCGAGCCGTCAGGCATAGGCGTCTCTGCTTGAGAGCCACCGGGCGATGTTGCTCCTCTTCTGGATGGACCGCCCTGCTGGTCATCGTCGTCTTCGGACACACCTTCTTCCGCTGCATCAATCATCTCGTACTCGACGTCGTCCGCCTTCTTATCAGCTTTCAGCAATCGCTCCACCTCCTTCTCCACCGTCTCGATGGCTCGACGCGCAGCACGCTTGCGGAAGCGTCGTTTCCTCGCCCACTGCATCGGAGGCGTGATGCCGTGAGGGTAGATGAAGTCTTCGATGTTGAAGCCCTTGCCGCCACCGGCGGCACTGGAGGATGCTTGTGATTCGTCCGCGATCTTGCTCTCGACCACCAGCATTTGCGCGATATCGGCCACCTTGAAGAATTGCCGATTGTCCAGCGTCTTGTGCGCCTCCGTGATGGTAGGCAGATCGACTAGCTTAGCTGAGAACAGCGAGTCGCCAACGTGGACAATGGCACGTCTCGAATCTTTGAACTTGAACCAGACATCGTCGCCGAGTTGTCGTTTCTGGATGCTGTCTCTGAGTTTGTCGCATTCGGGACCTTCTGGCATGCGAAAGATGAGCTGCTCCTCGAATGCAAGTCCCTGACCCGTCTCGTCATCTTCCGAGTCGAGCTCGCGATCGTAGCTCTGCATGTACGCCTGCGTTTTGAGCCCTTGACCTGATCCTGCTGCAGTACCGCCACCTGATGCCTTCATCTTGAGCTTGATCTGTGGACGAGCCCCGGAGGCGGTGCGAATGGGCCGCAATGGCTGCGACCTCCTGGATCCGCCATGTTCCCATCCGTCAGGCGACTGCTCTCTCGCCTGTAGTGCTTTGGCGGTGGGACGAACAGCGCGCTTGGGTCTTGTGCCTCCCGGGCCAAGCTCTGCAGCGGAGCTGCCGGGCGCTGGCGACGCGGACCCACTTGCTTCGCTCATGGTTGGTGGCCTGCGGGTATCCGCACTCGTCGTGACGCTTGTAGCTGCGTGCTTATGACATGGACCGCACGATCTCTTGTGGCCTGGCTCCAGTCGAGACCTGCGCGGTAGGATAGCCTTCAATCGTCCTGGTGCGCCTATTCAGATGCTCGAAGGCAGTCCTATGATTGACGAGGATGCGAACAGGTCATCTCGGCGGAAGATGTGTTTGGTGGATGAGTTGAGACCCTGATTCGCACCAAGCTCGCGTTTGTCGTTCTACAGTAGGCACGCGCTCAGCTCCACACAGTGCTCCAGCCGGCTTCCGAGCCTCCTGACAGTGATCTAACAAATGCAGAAAAGTCGCTAGCCGCAGAGAAGAGGCGGATGAGCTGCGGCGATACTACTGAATAGTCTCCTGATCATGCCTCATCGGATAGCTCATCCTTGGTCGCATGCAACTCATTTTACATGTTCAACATCGCTCGTGCGCAGATCTCAATGACATGCGACAGGTCAGGGGCAGCGGTGTGCGCTGTCTCAAATGGTTGCCAGAAGTAGAGATCGTGTTTGCGCGCATCAAACCCTGGGTCAGTGGTCTGACTGAACGCTAGGAGACCTAGGGCATCGGTGTCCCTGTCAAAATCACGGCAAACATGCAATGTCGAACGCAGATGACAATACGCGGTGACGACTGCACCGCGTGACGGCAGAAAGAGCCGGTAAAAGATGTTTTGGAACGTGCCCACGGTAGGAGCGATTGATATTTTGCCTGAAGATCAACTATGACCTGCAGAGGTGTGGTGTGTGTATGACGCGGTGATGATGGTACACGGTGATGCGAGAAAGGTGTGTGACAAAATGTTTGTGCACACAGATGCGAATGGATGCTGGATGTCGGCGTCACAAAGTAGACGAGCTGAGGTCTTTGTGTGATGCAATGTGAATTGGGATCCAGTGTGTGAAACGAAGAGGTTGGGTGTCGATGTCATTGGGAGATTTATGCCTCCTGAGCACGAACGCGAGCGTTGGCGTTGGTGACCTTGACACCGAGGGCCTTGGCCTTCTCGAGGATGTCGATGCGCTTCTTGGACGAAACGTTGTGGGCGATCTCGGCAGCGTAAACGCCGTTGTGCATAAGGAGGAGCTCGACGTCACGGGTGTTGGAGACCACAAGGCGGCGGAAGCCGTTGGGCATGAGGTGGCGGGTCTTCTTGTTGGAACCGTAACCAATCTTGGGCATGCGAACGACGCTGCGGAAACGACGACGAACAGCACTGTCGATACCCTTGGGCTTGCGCCACGACTCGCCGACACGGTGGTATCGGTCCGAGTGGTGGCGCTTGAAAGCCTTGGTGCGCTTCTTGACGATGGGGATGGAAGTGGCGGCCATCTTGACGGTGTAGAAATGGGGGGTGACAAGGTGGTGTGAGGGAACAGGGACTAGATGATGGCGACCAAGCTGTTTCGTCGAGATGGCAAAGCTGTGATCTGGAGTCGAAACATCTAACATCTGGAAAAAAATAAAAGCCAATTTTCGCCTGTTTGATGTCCTCTGCTCAAGTGCCGGTACCAACCTCGGCCGACATCACATGATCTAGTCTCAAGCAGCCTTGCAGGCCAGTTCTCTAGTGGGCTGCAGCCAGGATTCAATGTTAGCCGTGGCACGCTGCTGAGAATCTCTGTGAGTTGAGTTGATGAGTCGAGCGTCTCAATCTTGAAGCAGCTGGGCTACTGTAATTCGAGATTCGCTGCTCATCACCTTCGACACCACCACACCCGTCAAGAAACATATTGTCAAGGTTAGTATCCGCATCACGCATTCACCGCTGCCCAACCACATCGACCCAGTCGACTGTCCGACATCCATCTACACCAGCATTTCCAACGGTATGGATCACATAGCAGCTGGAATCGAGGCGTATCATTTGCAGACCGATGTAGAGAATGGCCGGAACAGCACGGGCAGGTATCGGCAGGATCAGCATCATTGCATATACGTGGGCCAACAACTAGCCCAGGCAGGAACAGCGGACAGAACGCAGGCGGCTGGTTCCCGGCCAGGATGAAGCTGAGTCGAGCTCAGTGTCACGATGGACATGTGGCACAGTTTGGGACAACCTTGTCGAGCCGTTCAAGGTACAGACAAGGATTTGGAGGCAACATCATTGTCAGCATCGGCGCAAACACGAAGGAGTCTTGCAGGCAGTCGCAACGGTTGTCGATGCAGCCCTGCGCTCCACCAGGTCTATAAGGCTCGATCATCGATGATTTTTACCGTGTTGCCGGGCATCCAACGAGCGCTGATTGTACGGCAAACACCATCGACATTTACGCAGATGAACGACACGAAGCATCTCAGGCGCAGGAACGAGTTCTTGTTGGATTGTCGATTATTTGGCGCAGCTGGTCCTTGTCACTTCTTTCAGCACATAGAGCACAGGAACTGACTCTTTTCCCACCATCCTCCTACCCTCGCACCACAGATGTCCCTCCAGCAGGCAAACCCATACATTGTTGACGGCAAGGGACACCTCCTCGGTCGTCTCGCCGCCACCCTGGCCAAGGAGCTCCTCTCCGGCCAGAAGGTTGTCGTTGTGCGCTCCGAGCTCATCAACGTCTCCGGCTCGTTCTTCCGCAACAAGTTGAAGTACCACGCCTACCTGCACAAGCGCCACATGGTCAACCCCAAGAAGTCCGGTCCCTTCCACCACCGTGCTCCTTCGCGCATCCTTTACAAGACCATCCGCGGAATGCTTCCCCACAAGACCGCTCGTGGTGCCGCCGCCCTGCAGCGATTGAAGATCTACGAGGGTGTCCCTCCCCCGTACGACCGCAAGAAGCTCATGGTCATCCCCGCCGCTCTCCGTGTCCTCCGTCTCAAGCCCGGCCGCAAGTTCGCTACCATCAAGCGTATCTCGCACGAGGTCGGCTGGAACCACATGGAGACCGTCGACAAGCTCGAGGCCAAGCGCAAGGTCAAGGCGCAGGCTTACCGCGAGCGACAGGTCGCCGCTACCAAGAAGCGCGCTGCCGCCACCACCGCCACCGAGAGCAAGCTCAAGGACGTCAACGCCCAGCTCGCTTCGTACGGCTACTAAGCGTCTCTATCTTCTTTCCATCAAGATGCAGCATGCCAGTCGCTATAGCTTCGAACGTTCACTGCTTTGCTGTGATGCGACCAGCACGTTGCATCTCTCCGACCACACCACCAGGATCACATTCACTCAACTTTGGAGCACGAGGTTGTAGGACGTTTTCTTGGTCCCCTCTCTTTGCACGACCCGACACGGATCGTGTGATCAAAAGCTGCACGCACACGTTCTCGACTCTGTGGGCATGCGTGACAGTCCGTCACCCTCACCTCACCTTACAACCCCGGACATTCCAGTCTTGCGGTTCCGCCTCACTGTGTACCACCATATCACCCTCACACATAGTCCTCCATATAGCATCAGGACTAAAAAAGCCCCACACTGCAAGCATCAGATTCAAACGAACCTCGCGCACCTGGTGTCAAACTTTGAGCATTCTGGGTTGAGTCATTGGGATGGGTTCGAGGTTGCGATGCGAGCAAGCGAGGGTGACTGAGATTAGGCAAATGGGCAAAGGGTCCAAGGTAGAGAAGTGAGAAGGCGAATCGTGAAGCGAAGGGGAGGACAGATCTGGTCTCGAGGTGTGACTACAAAAGTGTGACACCGAGGATCACGTCCGTGACTGAGTTGAGTTGGGCGGAACGAAATTCGGGACAGAAAGGGTATGCAATGGAAAAGTCCATCAGAGGCGTTCGTTGGACGTCTTGTGACTGCGAGCGTGGACGCCGCTCCTCGTCAACGCATCATCGTGGTGCGAGAGGTGTCGCTCCTCCACGACCTCCCTCTCCTCCTCCACGTCTCTTCTGCCGTTAGTGGCGGGCAGCTGGGTCTCTGCGCCCACAGGCTGGGTTCCAATCTGTCCGTTGCCCACCATGACCATCTTCCCCTGACTCGGCACGCCGTCCACCACGACGAATGCCAACGCGGGGCCGGGGGCGAAGAGGTTCGGATTAGGTGGAAGCTGTGCGACGCTCAATCGACTGCCTTGACGCGAGGACTTGAGCTCGATCATGCGCTGACCCATGTTCATCGCGTGGGTCGAGAAGCCGGTTCGGACAAGGACGACTTTGGCCTTGGCCGCCTGGGCCGCTGAGGGGAGGTTGATGGTGAAGCCTGGACCGCCGTACGAGAAGGAGCGGGGGAGACCGGCGTTCGACGGTCGTGGGGCATCGTAGAATTCAGGGTACCATCGTTCGACACGGTACTCGGTCTTCCACTTGACGTTCATGTTGACGTCCGAGTTGGGGTTGGAGCCTGAGACGAGGATCGAGGAGTCCGGGAGGAGAGTGGCGGTGGAATGGTAGAGACGACCGATGTTGGTCGATCCGACGCGCTTCCAGCGGTTGCCCATCGACGCCTTGGGGTTGTACACGAGCGGCTGGTAGGACGGGTTGTCGCCGTAGGACTGACCGACGGGACGACCGACGTCATTGGGATTGGTCGTATAGCCAGCGACACCCGTGGTGACGCCGTTGCCGAACCAGAGCGTTCCGTCGGGGAGCTGAATGAACTGGCCCATCGACCGACCTTGAGGCAGCGCATCGACCGCCTGCCACCCGCCACCCGCAATAGGGCTGATCTGCTCACACGACGTCGACGCTGGCTTTTGCGTGATGGCCATGCCGACACCACCCTCGTTGCCCCAATTGGACGTCTTACCCACGCTCATGCCACCGCAGATGAGAATCGTCTCGCGGTAGTTGTTGTCAGGTGTCAAGGGAAGGAGAGCGGAACCACCGGATGCCGGGTAGACACGGGGGGGACCGGGAATGTTGGGCAGACCGCGCTCGCTTTGCTTCGCGTAGTTCCACAGCGTCGCCTCTTTGCCGGCTTGGACAAAGACTTCGCCGGACGACATGAGGTAGGCGATGGGGAAGAGCGACATGGGCACGGTGCGCTGGAGGATGCCCATCGGTCGACTGCCGCCGTTGTGCTTGGGCGGGTAGAACTCGTATGTTGGGTTGTTCGATCCTTGACTGGGCACAAAGCCGCCATCGCGCATACCGCCGAGGATAATGTTGGATCCATCGCGGAGCGGCTCCACCGTGGGGTACCATCGTTCGGTGTTGAGCGCGTTGCTCGCCTGATCGTTCCATTGACATGATCCGTTGTCGCACGGACTGAGGAAGCGGAGCGACTTGCCGCCATTGTACGATCCGTATCCCTTGCCCGGCTGTGCCGTAGCACCGTTGGTGGTGGTCGCCTTGTTGCCGCCCGTAACCAGCCAGCGTCCGTCCCCGAGCGTCATGCCGCCAGCACAAAAGGTGTTGGAACGCACGTCCATGGTGCGGTAGCGATTCGTGTTGATGTCGTACTCGACGGCCCACGCGGGATGGCCGTTGACCTTGATGGGGTTGTTCTCGGTCTTGTCGAGGATGTAGACTTTGTTTTCCGTGCCGAGGAACATCATTTGTGCGGAGACGCCTGAATTGCCGACGACTTCCATGGTGCCTGCTTTGCCTGCAGAGACACCGCTCCCGGCGCTGGCGAGCAGCAAAGCACCGAGGACGGCGCCCTTGAGCAGCGTCATCTGTGTTGAGAAGAGCATCGTGTGGCCGCTTGAGAGGCGGATTTGGACGAGGAGGCGAAGCTCGATGATTTGTCTTGCTGCCTCTTCAGCGAGATGGACTGCAGCGGCTAGAGGGTGGTCTTGTAGGAGAGGAGGAGCTTTCTTCTTCAGAGAGCGTTTGACTTTGCTGTGTCGTTGACAGGACAACGGGGTATCGAGAGCGGAGAGCGGTCAGAAGCAAGGCAGGAGGGGTCTCAACGGGACACAGGGGAAAAAGCGGGAGGTGTCGACGATGAGGTTATAAGCGTTTCTGACACATTCAAGGGCATCCACTGCACACACACAATGACGAGGGCCGGAAGGCACGTCGCCAAGCGCGGGAGGCGATCCTAGCTCTTGGTGCAGCCCACAAGCCTTGTGGCGTCAGTGGAAGCTCATAATAGGATGCGAATCATCTGGGCGTTCGCCCACAGCTCACATACTCAGAGGCGGCGTCGACAATGGCCGGTTCTTGTGCGCAGAGTGACGAGCACGGTTCGACGAATGCGAACGGCATTCGTGGTGGCCGCCATCGCTTGCGGGAGGCAGGGTGGCTTGGACCCTTTCGGGATGTGCATTGCATGCAGGGGCTGATCCGCGCTGTGCACGGCTGGGCTAAAGTGCGTGAGGAGGCCGGGAAGCTTTGAGAGATGGACGACGAGCGAGCTATAGCCGGCCAGCTATCGGTTGCCGAGACATGGAAGGGGTGGGGGGCCCAGGTTGAGCGCTCAGCTGCTGGGATCGACGAGATCGACGGAGGATGCGCGCAGACACGCGCGTGGGTCCTGGTAGGAACGGAAGGCACGGCGAAACAACGGAACGCGGCTAGGCCAGGCACACAAACAGCTGCGGTGCGAGACAAGACAATGGATCTTGGATCGACCAGGTGCATGGCAGAAAAGGGTTCGACCTCCCAAGCCACTTTGCGGGCATGTCGGCTGGCGGCACGGGTATGCAGACCATATCTTTGCCTGGCGTTGAGGAATGCTTCTCCTTTGCTCAGCGCGCGGAACATGACGTCGCGTGACTCAAACTGAAGGCGTTGCTACGGGATCTTCGATTGTGAGCGAGATGGTAACAAATATTAGTGCAGTGAAACTGCATGACGACTACGGACCGAAACTCCGCCCTTTTGCTTGCTTCCACTGAATTTCGCCCAGCGCAGCTCAGATGCAATCTCGACGCCCTGCGCTCCTACGGCCCGTCGATGTGACAGGTCGGAGTCGAAATCGTCGAGCGAATTTCACGATCCGCCTGTTCCTGGCCTCGCAGCATCGCAACCTATTCTTAGGCAAGGCAGCGCAGGTGCAGCGGTAGGCTCGTCCATTGCGCTATTTCAGTGTGGCTTGCGTGGGAATCCTTGCGATTCCCTTTGTTCACCGGCCCTTGTTTGTGCTGCCCCTTCGCCCGCGTCAAACCGTGTGCCTGAACAAACAAATCTTTTTGTCCCTCCATTTTACCCATCGTCCGCTCGCTGTCTTGCAATATCCATAGAAACAAACGCCGTCGTCACTCGAGGTTTCACCGCAGCCAGCGGATGTCGAATATACCTCCGTCATTCGGCGCGGTCAAGTACGAGCGAACGCAAATGCAGAACGTCTGCGGACTAGCCAACCCACCCTGGCGCACATCCGTTGGCGTTGGTGGGCGGGAACCAGCTTGCTGGCAACAATGCCACACGGGAACGAATGTCGTTTGATATAGTCCCACCTTTCAGCCTCATGGGAAGGGCTGGGGAGGCTTGCAGCGTGGATCTGAAGAAGACGCAATCTGAGACATGCCCGGCTCGGCTCTTGTGGCGCGATGGGCATTGGACAAGAAGATTTGGCTGGCTGGAGATGAAGGTTGGGAAAGCGGACAACCGGGGACGACTGAGACATGCGTGTGTACGGAGGGCCAACAATGCGATCGCGCATGGCCGGTGCCGATGAGACCGTCTTGTGAGTCTACAAATCCGAAGCGCACAGCTGGACAGTCGGCGCTAACAATCCGCCACAGCCGCTGGAGCGAGTATCGCTCGAGCTTGTGACCTGTCTTCGATCCTCGCACGCAACTCCACATCGCTAGCATCGCGGTAGCGGCGGACAGCTTGTAAGAGACAAACATTTGCAAGACGCGCAGCAGGACGAAGAATAAAGGTTGGTACGAGGATCGACCCTGGCGCGTGTGCAGGGTGCATTCCTGGTGGACCCTGCTTCTCCTCGCCTATTTCCCCGTCTAGGCTCCAACGACTCTCTCGCTGCACCACATGCACTTTCCCTAGGGACACCTATTCAGGCTCCTTTGTTCTCGTCGCGGGCCGCTTGACATCTGGGAACGTTCTTGGAATCGACCAAGCGCCTAGAATGCACCCCAGGGTCCTTTCACAAGTTCGCAGGCTATCACGACGAGGGCTATTGGAGATGGAATGCATTGTCAGAGCACCGCTTGCCAACAGTATGCCGCTTGGACCCAGGTCAATCGTCCAGCGCTCCGCACCGAGCGAGGATAGCACCGAGCTTGTCAGCATCGTTGACCTCGAAGTGGCTCGAGATGATGTCGGAAACGTTGATGTTCTCCAGGCCTGGAACGTCGTCGATCGCACGACTCCCCGCGACCCTCGGCAGCTTGCCCGCTCGCAGTTCCTCCACCGATACGCCCGATCCTAGCCAGGCCGCGATCCCGCAGACCATGTCCTTGGACGAAAAGACGTTGACAAAGCGTCGCTGCACGATCGTTCTGACTTTCCGCAGGGTCGCGTTCGACGGTGTGATCGGCGCCGAGATGAGGAAGACCGAGTCCACCAGGTGCGAGGTGTTCTCCGGATCCTTGGCGAGCTCGGTGAGGGCGGTAAGAATGGTCGCAGCTCCCAGGGAGATTCCGATGAGGATGACGGGGCGATGACCTTGGACTTCGTTGCGTAGTGTCTCTGCGAGAATCAGCCCGGCCTTGTGCGCCTTTGTCTTTGCCCGTACAAACACGCCGTCGAGTGTCGCCGACGCTGCGTTGAAGACGCTCATCGGCAGCGTGATGGCGGCGATGCCTGCAAGTGCCGTCTTCTTAATAACCTCCTCGGCTGCTTTAGTGCCTCCGGTGCGGATGAGGTTATCCAGCATGTAGGAGCGTAGGCCCTGTCCAGCCTCCTTCATCATGTCCGCCTCGCACTCGATGGCAAAGGCATCGCGGCCGTCCCTGGCACCCTCAAAGATTTGCGACCACGCCGCGATTTGCTGGTCGGTCTCGAGCAGGAGACCGCTGCAGCAAATGGTGGCGTGCAGGCTGGGGATTGTCACCCCAGCCCTGCGAGCTTCGTTGGCAAGCTCCGCGAAGGAAAAGTCGGCGATACCACGGAGGCGTCGTTCGACGCGGTAACCTGCGAGCCCACCGCCGCCGAGTCCGAAGAGCGTTCCGAGCATGATGATGCCGCCAGAGGTGGCCAGGAAAGAGGCTCCCGTCAGGCCGACCAGGGCAGGTGCGATCAGCGGCGCTGCCAGACCACCAGTCAGCCCGATGACCAGTCCACCAGCGATGAATCCGCCTCCCATCGCAGCCCACTTGCCCCACGTCACCTTCTCACGCTCGCGCTGGACCACCGAACCCGTGTGTTGGTTCATGTATTCCGATCGTTGAGACGCTTGCGTGATGGATCCTGTCCGTGCATCGAGCGAAGCACCAGCGGGCAGCTGTTCGACGATCCCCTTGCCGTTCTTGGATGCCGACGCCCGATCGCCCTCGCTCATAATGAAAAAGATGGTCTGCGCCATGACCTTTTCGGCCATCCAGATCTGGCACGCTGCAATGCCCATGGCTGTGACTGCGACAAAGATCAGCGACCGCGCTCGGGCATCGTAGTGGCAGACCTCATTCGGCTTGACGGGCTGCTTGGCGTCTTTGCTGGTCGACTTGGCTGAAGGAGAGGGGGTGCTGGCCTGCGATTGCGAGCCGACGAGCTCCTTGCTGGCGGACGACAGCTTGCTCCAGCCCGTGAGAGTGCCTGTTTTGAGCGAGGTGAAGGCGCTCATGGATGCGTCGCCAAGCATGCGCCCAGTATCGGTGACGGTTTTCATCGCATCGTCTGTTGCGCTCCCACGGCCCGGTGCTGACGTTGCGTTCGCATTTTGCGGACCCTCCCCGCTCTGACCTGGTCTTCGAGGAAGTGGCGGTGGCGGATGGGCGAGTTCAGGCTGCTCGATGTGGGCCTCGGTCTTCGGCAGATCGAGCTGCGTCTCGCCAAAGAGAAAGTCTTGTTCGAACAGCGTCGATGATCCGTCCTGAGCGCGGTACTGGCCCAAGCCTAGCGCGATCAACAGCAGCTCGTGCGCAACTTCGATCTCCTGGCCGGAATCGCGATCGAGTGCGCCCTGCATGCGTTTTGGTGTCGTCAAAGCCAAAGTGTCCTGCGAGAAAATTCGCGCTCGCTTCTCGCGGCTGAGTTCTGCACTGATGGTCTGCGAAGAGGTGGCATCTGACATGCTGTGGAAGAAGTCGGGAAGCTCTTGGGCGTCTTGATCGTAGTGAAAGCCCTCACTTCCGACATCAGAGTGCGGAGAATGGGGTGATGGCGATGTGCTGAGATGCAAGTCCCCGAATGCAACCGAGGGGTCCCCGAGCTTCTCTTCATCGCCACCAGCGGAAGATTGCGCTGCCTTTTCTGCGTTGAGTCCATCTGTAGGTTCGCCCTTCTTGGCATCGTCCACGCCCTTGATGGGAAGGTCGAGGTTCGGGAAGCGGCGAGCATGATCCGAACCGGATTCGTAGGTCGGCTCGTTCTGACAGATGGGGTCGCGCGTGTCTGCATGCTCCAGGCGACCTTGGGCTGCTGAAAGCACATCCTCGAGGCTGATCGGGTGAGGGGGCAGCGAGTTCTCCGGCACGCCGAGATGCTGACATGTCGCCGTGAGGAACTTTTGGCCGTAATCGGACCACTCTTGCGAGATGGAGGATGTGGAGGCACCGAAGGGGCCCGACTTGCTTGCCAGATGGGTCGCGCGCTCTACATGACGGTGCACAGCATACTTGATCGAGATGCACGTTGCGAGACGGAGATGCGGCGACCACGTTGGAGAGTAGGACTGTAAGGAGGACAGGTCGAGCGACGAGGAGCCTTGCTGGCTGCGTCCTTTCTTCGAGAACATGGCGAGTGACGATGCCCTCTATAGCGCTTCTCACAGCACTATGAAGCTGAAGTCGAGTCGTGTGTGGTGGTCCAAGATAAGGAGTCAGCAGCTCAGCTTTCGAGGTCTAAGCCTAAAGGCCCGAGCACCTGAAACCTTAAGACAGCCCTGCATGCAGGCACCTCAGAACAGCGCCTCCACCAGCCTTAAGCGGAAAGGAGTGCCGAAAAATGGAGATTTGTTAGAGTAGCATCGTCTGCCCGCCAAAAATCTCGCTTTCCCTTTTGCAGAGAGCGAGATCCGAGTTCTTTCTTTTCGAGGATTGACCCTTTCTTCTGACCTGCTCTCATCTCCTGGTCGACATCTCACAAGACCCACGCTGAACAGCGTATCAGAACGATCAAGATGCTGGCAAGATCGATCAGAGCCATCTCGGCCTCTGCAGTTGCTTCGTCATCACGAACGCTCACCACTACCACAGCACCAGCAGCAACGACTTCGGCGACGAAGCTCATCCCAAAGCCAGATGGTACGTTGTCCTTGTAACTCGACAGTCCCCTTGAAGCAGCTCACTGATGTACCTCCATCTTCGTATTCTATCTAGGCGCCATCTCAGATCCTGCGACCTTCCTGACCTCCATCTCCGGCCCGCGTCGCGATCTTGCGTCCAACTCGTCGCTCACGTCGGCGCTCGGCGACAAGTGGGCCAAGATCTTCACCATCGAATCGGCACAGCTCAAGGAGGCGGGAGTGACCGTCAAGGACAGGAGATACTTCTTGTGGGCAAGGGAGAAGTTCAGGCAGGGCGCAGATCCGGAGAAGTTTGTGATCGATGCCAAGCCCAAGAAGAAGGTGCGTGGGTGGGGGCCCAGGGTTCAGACGGCAGAGAGGATCCGGGTGAGGGGTGTCAGGAGGCCTGGCGAGAAGTGAGGGCAAGGCAAATCGGAGAACCTCGCTCGACATCTCAACTGTACAATACATACGCCATCCCGAACACAAGCATTCGCACGCATGAACTGTCGCAGTCCTTCAAAGCCCGCTCGGATCGCAGATGCATGCTATTTCTCTATGAAAGTCTAGGCAAAAGGTGCCTTGCGAAGGCTTCTAGCGCGGCTGCTGGAGAAGCCGCTGCTTGTTTTTCGCCCTCAGGGCTTCGGAGCGGCGATCAAAGACAGCGAGGACCGAGTTCTGGATCAGGGTATAGATACCTGATGAGAGCCAGTAGATGACGAGCACCTGCGGGCCGGAAAGCGGAAATTGAGGAAGAGCGTCGTCAGTTTGTGCACCACTTTGACTGATCTGTAGCGGCGAAGCAACTCACTCCTGGTGCTTGACACGCAATCGGAATGAAGGCGATGGCCATAATCCGCAACGCATTGGTGATGATTCTCGCTCTTGCGGGCTCTTCCGGCTCGTCCTGCTTTGCTCCCTTTGGTTGTTCTGCCAGCAATTTTCCTGCTGTTCTTGCCGCTGCATCCGACCTGTCCGAGGTGACAGCTCTCAATTTGGCGATGCTTCTCCTACTCCAGCTGTTGAGCTCTGTGTTTGCCAATGTGAGCATGCCAAAGCTGAGCGGCCCGATCATGGTGGAATCCTTGTCTACAAGTGTGGGTCCGCCCATGGTGCCCCTCAACTTGGCGATCGCGGCCTCGTCGAATCCTCGATCCGCCAAGATAGCCGTACTCGCCTTGAACTGCTGCGCAAGCTCTGGCGAAGGCGACCACCAAGGCAGCACCTCCGTACTCAGTGGCGAACTTGGATCCAGGGCACACTGGCGCAGCAGCGCAGTCATGAGCAGGAACACAGGAATGGTCACCAACGCAGGTCCGAGGAATGCCGGCAATGGCGAAGCATTGTGCTTGCGCAACAGCTCGGCGAGCTTAGCCTTAAGCTCCTTCTGCGCCTCCTTCTCGAACGCCTCGTACGACAGACCTGCTCTCCTGCTCCTCACCCGCACCTGCAACGGAATCTGCTCCTTCAGGATCTCCCACTCGGGCAGCACCTTTTCGGTCAGCTTTCGCGTCTTGCCGCGTTGCCACAGTGTGACGGGCAGCGTGACGACGGTTCGGACAGCAAAGGCGAGGATGAAGATAGAGAGTGCGTGCGGATAGGGCCCGCTGAGATGCATCGTGTCGGCGAGGTTGTTGATGACGGGCACCCATGGTTGGAGGAACTCGAATCCGCCTTGCACTACTTCGGACTCAGCGAGAGCTTGCGTGGCTGTGCTAGTGGCATCTGTTGCGCCTGATGCCTGCGAGGGAAGCGCCGTGGGTGTTTGTGTGGATGTAGGAGCTGCCAGTAGTCCTGCTGATGATGATGCAAAGCCTCGATGGCTGGGTGTGGTCGCTCGGTGAGGTAACGCGATGCGGGGGAAGGCTCCAGCTGGCGGAAGCAGGCTCGCTCGTGCACGAACGCTTGCTACAGCGATACGAAAGACACCTCGACTCGCCATGACTGCTTCAACTGCTTGCGCTCGACAATGCTTGTCGATGTCGTTGGCTGGAAAGGATGGGTCGAAGCTGGTCAATGGACCTTTCAAAGGGAAGCTGGTGTTGGTCAAGCAGCTGTGAGCCTTGTCCGACTCCACTTTTCTTCCGAGCTCTATCGGCGATACCGCTGTACAGCCCACTGGAATCTCCCGATGCAGAGCGACCATTTTACGCGACTGCAGAGCGCGTCTTGTTAATTTGAGTGTGTGAGCGGCGTGCGTGCGTGGAGGTGTTGGTCTCGTTTGTCGTTCCGATGCTGAGTTTGCTTGCAACGCCACCAGGTACCACAGGTATCGGAAGGCTACCGAGTAACGCTCGACTCAGCCATTCCCTTCACCCGCAGGCAGCACAGCTCAAGAGCCTATGATCAGCACACTAAGCTCAGTCAAGTTTCCGGCTCAGCTTCAAATCTTCCTTTCTATGATCACACAGCACGGCAGACCACTCGGATCATCACATCGAAACCTTGAGAGGAGCATACTCGGTCCACTTGGCACCATCACACGTCTTCCTTGACGATCGCGCGGCAACACATCGCCCTTTCATCTCAGGCCTCGAACCTTGTTCGCCTCGTCGGTCCGCGCTCAGCTTCCGCACTCTGCATAAGAAGCGGTTGCGGAAACAAACATGTCTTGTTCTCCTTCCACCACCACCGCCAACTCCTTCCGCACCTCCTTGCTCTACTCGTAGTTGGCTCCATAACATACACATAGCATATCGCTGGCCTCCATCATCCAGCATAGTGCTGCACAGCACGTACCGCCGCCATCATGGCAAACGCGGCAGACGAGTTTGACGATATCGACGACTTTGACGAGTTCGATGACTCGGCGCTCTTGCAGCTCGATCAGATCGAGAACACGCTAGTCAAAGATGCTCCCGCTCCGAGCACGTCCGCGTTTCACCAGCCATCCCGCATCCAGACATTGTCTTCCATCAGCAAAGCCGGTGCTTCGAGAGCTGGTCCGCAGCTTCCGCATTCGACGTCGAACGGCTCTTCAGCATGGGCCAACAAGGCAGGCCCGTCGGCGGTAGCTTCCACATCCGCAAAGCCGATACAGAGGGTGTCTTCGATCGGCTCGAATGGATCGATCCAGCCCGCATCCTCGGGAGTTGCTCGGCAAATGACGCTCTTTGGCAAGCCCGCGACGCCCAGCCAGGTGGTCTCCTCCAGTCCCGGCCACATCACCATCTCCTCGCAGTCCGCACTTCACAACGAGTCGCCGAACAACAACGCTGCCTCGTCCAGCTGTCGCCCCCTCTGGCTGAACAAAGTCGGGAAAAAGACGTGGGATAGGGAGGCCTACCTTCACCGCGAGAACGCAAAGAACCGCGAGAAGGACGAATTTGGTACGCCGATCGACGTAGACGAGCTCAGCTTTGACGAGGACGCCGTGGACACGGGCGACGCAAAAGGCAAGGCGAAACGTGACTGGGATGCCGGCAGCAAGTACGAAAACGTGGTCCCACCCGCACCCGCAGATCCCCGCCGCAACCTCCCTCCTCCGCAGCCGCAGAAGTGCCAAATCGACCTCGAGGCTGCCAAAACCTGGATCTACCCTACCAACATGGAAAGGCGAGACTACCAGTACAACATCGTCCAAAAGGCGCTCTTCAACAATGTCCTCGCTGCACTCCCCACTGGTCTCGGCAAGACCTTCATCGCCGCGGTCGTCATTCTCAACTTCTTTCGGTGGTTTCCTGAGGGCAAGATCCTCTTCCTCGCCCCCTCTCGTCCCCTTGTCGACCAGCAGAAGATCGCATGTCACAAGATCTGCGGCCTGCCCTGGGACTGTGCCATCGACTTGACCGGCAATACGGCAAGCACTCGCCGAGTCGGCCTTTGGCAGAGCAAGCGCATCTTCTATATGACTCCGCAAACACTCGAGAACGATATCCGCAAGGGAAGCTGCGATCCGCGCGACGTCGTTTGCGTCGTCGTCGACGAGGCGCACAAGGCTCGCGGTCGCTATGCGTACGGCAACATCATGGGCATGCTCATGGAGGTCAACCCGCACTTTCGCGTGCTCGCTTTATCCGCCACGCCCGGCAAGGACTCGGACAGTGTCCAGCAGGTCGTCGATCAACTTCACATCAACCACATCGAGATCCGCACCGAAGAAGCGATCGACGTGCAACGCTACATGCACCGCAAGCACGAAGAGATCGTCAACGTGACGCTCGGCAAAGACCTCAACTTGGTCAAGGAGAACTGGGCCAAGCTCATGCAGACGCAGATGGATCCGCTTATGAAAGCCGGTCTTCTCCGCAATCAAGATCCCGTCTTTCTGCATCCCTTCGCCGTCAACGCCATCGCCAAAGACCGCAGTCGCGCAGGCATCCTGGCCGGCAAGCCCTGGCTGCGATCCAACCTTTCCGAGCTCGCCCACATGGCATTGTCCATGCAGTATCTTATGGAGCAATCCATCATGATGTTCTACAATCGTCTCAAGGAGCGCTCCATGGGCTTCAACCCGAGTGGCAAAAAGACGGCCTCCGCCAAGCAGCAGATGTACGCCAACAAGAACACGACCTTCGCCGAGATCATCCGCGAGCTCGAGCTGATGCAGGATCCTAAAGGCCGCATCCTTCATCCGAAGATGCTCAAGCTGCGCAATGTGCTGAGCGACCACTTTGACAGGTTCGCGGCCGAGCAGGTGCACAACGTGGAAGCTTTTGCCGAGAGCGGACACGATGTGCTTGGCAACACGCCTACTTCAGGTCAGCTGGCCAGCTTTGGTGATTCATCTCAGGCGGAGACGCGAGCGATGGTCTTCTGCTCGTACCGCGAGTGTTGTGACGAGATCGTTGGCTTTCTCAACGATTCTGGCTTCAAGGCGACCGAATTTGTCGGCCAGAGCAAGTCCAAGACCGGCAAGAAGGGCATGTCGCAAAAGGATCAGGAGCGCGTCATTGCCGAGTTCAAGGCGGGCAAGTACAACGTGCTGGTCGCCACCTCGATTGGCGAGGAGGGTCTCGATATTGGATCGGTGGATCTCACCGTCTGCTACGAAGCGGTCAAGGACTCGATCCGCATGCTGCAGCGCATCGGTCGAACGGGTCGAAAGCGCGAGGGCAAGATCGCCGTGCTCGTGTCCGAGGGGCGGGAGCAACACAACTGGCAGCACTCGAAGGACAACTACAAAGCGGTGCAAAAGGAGGTCGATTCAAAAGCGCACGTCGAACTCTTCGAAGATGTCGACCGCATGGTGCCTAACAACATCAGTCCCCAGGTCGTCTTGAAGGAGGTGGAGCAGCCCGAGTTCGATCCGTCGATGGTGTCCGAGGGCACCAAAGCGACCAAGCCGGTGCGGGCCAAGAAAGAGCCGAAGCCAAAAAAGGATCCCAAGCGCAACATGCCCGAAGGCGGCGACATCATGGCGGGCTTCCGCAAGGCATCGACGTTGACCAAGCGCAAGCGTACGGCCAGCAGCGACAGCGACGCGGCTCCCGAGGTACCCGAAACGCACAGCCAAAAGATGCAGCGCCTTCTCAAGGTATCCAGTGCCGATCTGAAATCTCAGTTCGACGACGATCTGGACGAGCTGGACCTGCGACCTCCGCAGCGGAAGACTCGTGGAAAGCGAGCCATTGCTTCACGCTCGAGTTCACCGCCGTCCTCACCTCCGCAGCTCTTCGGAAGATCGAATGGAAGCCTGTCCTTCCCCACGCCGCTCGCGCTATCGGACGGTATCGAGACACCGCCGCTCCCGAGCTCATCGTCGTCCTCGCGACCACTGGCAGCAATTGGTGCGACCACGCGAGGCAAAACGCTCGGCACGGGACTCAGGAGCTCCGGTCGCAGCGCACAGAGCTCAGGCACGCTGGCACTGCGGAAGAGTGGCGATGCTGGTGAAGCGACCACCAACGGGAAGAACGGCAGCCAGCCGAAACCGTCGCTCGAAGCCAAATCTCCACGTAACAGAGGCATCGCCATCCCGATCGACGACGACGATGACGACGAGTTTGGCGTCGACTTCACGGTGGACTTGTCGATCGAGAACGAGATTCAACGGGTCGAGAAGGAAGCTGCAGCCTTGCTCTCTTGGGAGGCCGGCAAGGAGAAGATTCCGACTTCGTCCTGGAAGCGAGCCGGCACCAGCAAGCGTGACAGCAAAGCCATGGAAGAGGATTCGTCGTCGTCCTCGGTGCCAACCAAAGCAGCGCCCCTGAGGTTCGAGCCACACCCGATCATGGCTGCCTTGATGGCTCAAGACGAAAAAGCCAAGCAGAAGGAAGCCACCCTTTCCGCCCAATCCGTCCTAGATTCGCCTGCGAAGAGCTCGATGGGACCTCCGGACTCGGTCCCTCGCCGCGCAGGCACCAGTCGCACCAAACGCGTCCTCATCGAGTCACCCGACGCTTCCTCGTCTGCGCAACCAATGGAGGTGGATGCGGAGCAAGACGCAGCCTCATCGTCGCCCATCAAAGCGCCTGCCAAACGAGGACGGCGTCTGCAGAAAGCCTCGTCCTCCACCACGCGCGTCGAGGCCGACACGAGTCCTACTGCCGCCAAAACACGCGGTCGTCGCCCCACCAAGGCGCGCATTCCCGACGACACCGATACCGACTCGAGTCCGCAGAAAGCCAAGGGGAAAAGCAAGTCGGACGCGCCGTTGGAGGGTAAGAAAGGTAAGAAAGGCTCTTCGAGTCGGATGGCAGGCGTGGTGGGGAAGAAGAAGCGCAAGATCACCAACTCACCCACGTCTCGTGCGTTGTTTCAGTACGAAGCGGAGCGGTCTACGGACGAGGAGGTGCACGGTGAGCGCGACGAAAATGATTCTGGGCTCGGCAGTTCTGCGGAAGACGACTCGGATCGGGAAGCTGTGGGCGATTTTATGCCGACGCAGGCTCCGCGTGGGTATCACCAGCAGAGCGTGTATATGCAGAGCATGATGAGCCAGCGGGCGCCAGAGGAGTTTCAGAGGGTGAGGCACGGACCGTTCCCAGGAGTAGGAGGCAAGTTCGGCGAGCCCGTGACACCAAGGAGGCGGATGGCGGAGGTGAGGAGGAGAGGCCAGATGTCGAGCGAGCCCAGGGCGGGAGGCAGAGGGTTGGGGTCCGAGGATATGTACTCGGAGGACTCGTTCGTGGTCAATGACGAGGAGGAGATCGTCTACGATTCCGACTCGGATGCGTTGCCAGACAGCAGCCAGTTCTAGCGAGCGAAGAGAGGGCTATCCGCCCGTCAAAAGCATTCACCCACAGCATTTCATCAGAATCGGCCTCACGGTATACGAAGACCATGACGAAACCAAAGCGCGGGCTGCAGACCTTGAAGCGAAGAAGACGATGACCAGAGTTGCGAGAACACCAGAGAAGCGATACAAGTACAGAGAGGTTTTGTTGTTGGTCGGACCACTTTGACAAAGGGCGAAGCTGGCAAAGAGGGCGGTAGTCTAGCTACCAACGGGTCAGCATCCGAAGGACCTCGAGAGGTTGCGACGACGCGGAGACCCAGGCGAGTGGAAGGGACGTCTAGGAATCGTCCATCATGATCTGGACGAATTCGTTCTCGTTGATCTCTCCGTCCTGATCCAGGTCGAATTCATCGATCATGGCCTGCAGCTCGTCATCGTCGAGTGTCTCGCCGAGCTCCTTTGCGACCCGCTTGAGATTCCTCAACGAGATCTTGCCGGTAGCGTCGTCGTCGAATAGCGCAAACGCCTTGCGGATCTCCTCCATGGGGTCTCTTGATGCGATCTTTTCCGACACTGTCGTTGGCAACGGTTCACAACAAGTAAAGTTTCAGGCATCAAGGTCAGTATGCCTGCATCTTTAGGCTTGGTTCGTGCTGGTCAGCGAGACTTACTGATGCGGTTGAAGTCCTCCCACTCGAGCAGCCCCGAGTTTGTCTTATCGTTCTCCCTCAACAGCTTCAACACCTCCGCCTTCTTCAGATCGAATCCCAATGCTCGCATAGCCACCTTCAACTCGTGATAGTCCACCGCACCGTCCTTGTCCGTGTCGAACAGCTCGAAGGCCTCCTTGATCTCCTGACGCTGTTCGTCTGTGAGTGCGGCCTCGATGTGATGGTGCGAATTGGCCATTCTGCTGGACGAAGAGGTGAGGTGGTTCGGCGTGGAGGTGTGATTGCTGGTGGAGGCGCCGAGGTTGGCCGCTCGCCGCTTGGCTGCTTTGGAAGACGGCGTGTAGAGCGACATGCTTGGATGTTGGTGGTCAAGAAGAGACGAGTGGGGCTGCGCACGGATGAGGAGGTCGATGGCACTTCATTGACGGAGCGCAGCCTGCGCTTGAGCTAAAAATGCGGAACTCAAGGTCGAAGACCAACACTTTGGCAAATGAGGCGCGAAGGCCAGCTTCTCTGATGAAGCTCTTTACGCGCGAATCCTTGCACTTGACGCGTCCGAAATTTGCGAAGGTGTCGAATCACCGAAAGTGTTGCACCAACGAAAAGAGTTGCTTCTGATCGGCGACTTTTCGGAAGGGTTGCTTTGTGCTGACTTGACCCTTTCGCAGCTCCACCTGAAGTGGCGTTTCACAAAGATGCAAAGAGCTGCACGTTGGCTGAGTTCACAGCGCTCGGTTCAAGACGGCTGAGTCGAGACGAGACGCATTCACAAACGTCCGACCTTTCGTACATCACACCTCCTCACAATCACACCTGAGCTTCATTTCGTTGGAGCCGAACAGCATTAAGCTCGACGCACGCGCACGGTCGAACGGCGAAGGAACGCGAGCGAAGTAGGAGTCGAGTAGATCCTCACCAACACGATAAGCTCAACACTCCGCTATCACACGGAATCTCATCAAGGGTCTCACAACACAGTCTGGCGGTAGAATGGGCAAGAAGGGCAACGGCAGCCGGGGCGGTCCACCAAATCGAGGCAGAGGCGGTGGCCGTGGTCGCGGTCGAGGCAGAGGAGGCGGCGGTGGCTTCCAGCCTTTTGGCGGTCAAGGCCACGTCCTCGGCGGAGCATCTGGATCTGCCTCTCCGTCCGGATACAACTCTCCTCGTGGTGGCGCAGCGAATGGAAGGCCGTTCCGAGGTCGTGGACGAGGCGGCCACCTCTCCGTCTCCGGTCAGAACCGCGCCGGCTTTGACTATGGCTCTTTCTCGCGCGGCAATCGTCGCGACTACGATGATGACGACGAGGACGACGAGGATGAGGATGAAGAGGATGATGAGGAAGACGCTGCCGACTTTGCGATAGAACCTCCGAAAGGGTACAAGCATAAGGTCAAGCCACACCTCGAATCGGACGTGGTCTCGGATCCCGAGGACAACTCTGCAAAGCCGCAAGCGCCACATCAACTAAACATCCCATCAGGCAGCACCACGCCACAGCGTGTCTTCAACGCTTCCTCCATTGTAGCGAGCGCAGTCAAGCCGCGCTTCACTCCTCGCTCCACCGCGCCCACCAACTTTCCCGAGTTCTTCACCAGCAGAGGCGCTGCCGGCGGAGGCAAGTACCGCCCGCCAGAAGAGACCGAAGATTCCAGGTACCTTGCCGGCGTGCCTGGTCTTCGCAGACCCGAGCGCAAACAGCGTAATGCTCCACGCTTTGGCGACCCAGCCGATTCGGCACAGAGCCCCTTCCGAGTGCCTGTCGCCTTTGTCAAGGCTACAGGCGAGTTCGGCGATCCTCTCAAGGGCAACTTGCCGCCTACAGATCCCAACGACGCATCCATAGATCCAGCTGCTCCCATGCAGCAACTGACAGAGGCGCAGCAGCAGCAGCCGCCTCCTGGCGATCAGTCTGCTCCTCGTCATGCCGGTCTTGGCTTCTCTAATCGCTCCAATGTAAAGCCTGCTGTACCGGGATCCGCCGACGCGGCGGCTCAGAAGGCAGCACAGCAAACGGCGACGCCATATCAGCCCTCTCGTGCGGCACCCGTCTTCCCTGACACGACGGTGAACGCATTCAACTTCGACGGTCTGGATGCGATCGACGGCGAGAACGATGACGAGGTGAACGCGTTGCTCGCCGCCTTCCCGGGGTCGAAAGAGCTGGCACCAGGAGAGTCGATGATCGAAGATGACGCTTCTTTGACATGGTCCATGCCGGCCTTCCAGCCCGAAGCAAGGGCTGTACCATCCAACCTCGCAGAAGCGCCAAAGAATGGGTCGTCCAACGGCTACAATCTGCAAGATCAGAAGGCCGCGCCCTCCACACAGTACGCGACGGCCAAGCCTGCATCTCGAAGCTCGATCTCCTCCTCCTCGGACGACGAAGAGATCATCCTAGTGCCCTCGCAGTCGCAGACGCATACAGAGCATGCTTCGATCAAAGAGCAGGTCACTGTGGTGGAGAACGTTCGGCAGCCCGCACTCGACTCAGTTGCTGAGATGGAGGTCGAAAGTAAGGTTGAGGTGACGGAAGAGACCGACTTCGGCTTTGTGATCGACCTCGAAGGCGAGGATCCAGACGCTGCTGCAGAACGTACAAATGCCGGTGCGCCCACCACATCCTCGCATCGTATGGCTCTTGGCGACGCCGTCGCAACCAGCTCGAAAGCGCCACGCAAGAAGCAATCCGCCAAGCGAGGCAAGCCGGCTCGCATCCCGCGAGAGGGCGATTCCGACCTGGATTGGGGCAGTGATGGCCCGCCAGGCGATTCTGGCGACGACGACGACGTTGTCGAGGCTGACAATCTCGCAGCTGCCACCGCTGGCATCCATATCACGCGCAGCAATAACGATGAAACCATCACTGATCCCATTCTGCTGAAAGCGATCCGCGCTGATCGTCACGAGTGGGAGTCGGAGGACGACGGCGACATTGTCATGGAGGCCGCCAAGAACAAGCGTCGCGGCGGGCAGCGGGCCAAACGCTCGCTTGCCAACCGCAATGCCACCTCGCGCAACAATGCGCGCAGTCGCAAAGCCGACCAGGAGGCGATTGTCGCTGATTACATGCAGAACATTCTCGACCAGGGTGCCGACACGTCTGACGAAGATGCAGCCAAGGATGATCTGTTTTCGACCGACGACATGGTTGTGGAGACGGTCGACGGTGGGTTGCCCTCAGAGGCTGCCGGAAAGGGCAAGGCTGCAGCTCGCCGCTTGTCAAACAAGCTCGATGACAAGACGGACATGGACGCCATGATTCGTTTCATGAACGGCATGGATCCTCAGAAGGGCGGCCGTCAGCTCGGGTTCGGCGACATCGAGGATGAGATCCATATGGATGAGGTCAAGGAGTGGCTCACCGAGAGCGAGGACGACAGTGACGAGGATGGAGACGGCGACGGCGTTCAAGTGGTCGACGTTAACGCCGAAGCGGCCGCATCAAAGAAGTCCGCCAAGCCTGAAGCTGCCGGAGACGACGAAGAGGACGAAGACCTGGCCGAGCAGCTCCGCATCATTCTCGAGGCCGATGACGATGACGAGAGCAGCGAGGTCTTCAGCGAAGACTCCGAGTCTTCCGAGGAAGAGGATGATGATGATGATGATGAGGATGTTAGCGACAGCGACGATGATGATGATGACGAAGGCATGTTCCGCGGCAAGTATTCGTGGGCTGACGAGGACGAAGACTTCATCCGGGCACTGTCATCCCAAGTGGGCGGTGCCGGCATCGGCAGCCGTTCCGGCTCCGCTCCCTCGTCGAAACGCGCGCAGAAGAAGCTCTTCCACGCCATCTCGAACGGCGACTTTTCCGACCTGATGGATCTCGCTGCCGACGAGAATGAGATCGACTCGGACGACCCAGCCTACGGTATGGGCTCAATTCCGACGGCTCGCAATGGCAAGCGCAAAGGGCGCAAGTTCACGTCGGACGACCTCTGGGCCGAAGAGCTGCAACAGCAATGGGACAAGGACCGCGCCGGCAAAGCCTCCAAAAAGCAACAGCGTCTCGCCGAGCGTCAGGCTGCGGCGCTCAATCCGTTCCCCAACACGCATGGCGCTGCGGGCAGTGCCGGAAAGACCAAATCCACCAAGAAGCAGCTCAAGCTCGCGCGCAAGGCCGAGAAGCGTGAGGCGCGCGCAAGCCTCAAGGCGCACTCGAACAACGTGGTCTCTGCGATCAAGGCGGCGGGCTCGCTGGATGCGGTCGACGCGTCGGTGCTCACGTTCGGCGGTCAGAGTGCGTCGGGCGACATCACCTCGTTGGGCCTCGACAAGCGGTTCGCGTTCAATATGGACGAGCTGAACCAGCAGATCCAGCACTTCCTCTCGGAGCGCGGAAGGAACACGATGCGCTGCCAGCCGATGGACAAGTTTGCCCGCGCCGAGGTGCACGCTCTGGCAGCGGCATACAATTTGCAGTCCAAGAGCAAGGGCAAGGGGCGGGATAGGTTCCCGACGCTGATCAAGACGAGCAAGAGCGGGTTGAACGTGGATTACCGGAAGGTCAAGCGGATTGTGTACTCGAATGCGGGCGCTACGTTTGGCAACGATGCGGGCAGGAGCGATTTCAAGGACAAGGGCAGGAACAAGAAGGGCAAAGGTGGCGGTCAGGCTGGTGGCATGTATGGTGTGGGCGGCGGAACGGTGCCGAAAAACAGGGAGGGTGAAGAGGTCGGATTTGGAGCGGACAAGATCGGAGCGGACAACATCGGACACAAGCTGCTCGCGGCGATGGGATGGACGGAAGGAAAAGGTATTGGAAGCTCGCAGGGTATGGCCAATCCTGTCTCGGCGACGGTCAAGACGTCGCGTGGCGGTCTTGGTTTCTAGAAGAGACCATCTTGTGGTGCCAGCTGTGGTTCATGAGGTCAATGACATAGATGACCACGCTCGCATCGTTGTGCCTGTGCAAAAGGCGCTGCTCTGAATGGCTGATTCTGCAAGCGAATGAATGCCTCTCTAGCTGATGAGACAATCTGCGATAGATCCTTTGGACATTGCAATCTAGCGTCATATCAATACAGTCTCTACCTGTCTAGAGCTCGACCTTCCCCGCGCTACCCATCATCTGCTTGACCTTGTTCAAGTTGCTAATCAACCTATCCACCACTTCCGGCTTTCCTCTCTCCTCCTCGCCCAGACTCGCCCACAGCTGATTGCTATTCTCGATGAGCCTTTCCATCAATCCCTCTCCTGCTGTTGCTGTAGCCTCGGCGACCTTACTTGTAACGTTGCTTGCCTTCTGTGCGACGCCGCTGGCGAGGTTCTCCGAGGGAGCTGTGCCATAGACATAATACGCCACGCGGTTGGCGACCTCGCTCGCGTGCCTCGGCAGGTAGTGCACCACCGTGTAGCACAGCAGGAGTGTGAGGGTGATGAAGACGCAGATGACGAGAAACACCTCCCATGCTTCGAGCATCGAGAGGACAAAGGTGCCCTCGATGTTCCAGTAGGTGCGGAAGAGGTTGCGTTCGATGAGGCGGATCGGGTTCCACGTCCACGCGTTGGCGGTTTCGTAGGCGTTGGGTTCGCGTGGCGTCTTGAGCGGAAGGTGCGTGGCGTGGTTGGTCAGTGTCGAGGAGGAGGATGAGGAGGAGCCAGTGCCGGCAGAGGTAGGAGGTGCAGCCTTGGCGGTGGCCGCTGAGGAAGGATGCAGATGCTCCGAAGAGCCGTTTGCTTTCGAGGAGGCCTTTTTCATCTTTGCTGGCATCTTCGAAGAGTCTGATAAGACAACCAGGACGACGAGAGAGGTGGAAGGAAGATGAGATGGTGTTGGTCGACGATGAAGGTCATCCACTGCTTTGCCGAGGCAAAATTTCCGACACGCCCAACACTCATGAACGGCACGCATACACACGCTGCCGCCTTGTTCAAGTGACGTTTCCGGCTCTTCAAGTCCGCGACTCCGCCGTGACACTGAAGCGCGCCTCACAGGCTGTCAGCCTCGAGGGAGCATTTTCCACAGTGTTAGACCCTGAGGCAAGCTGTCAAAGTCGAGGGCGCAGCAGGAAGATGTGGAGTCGCGCTCAGGTCAACTCTCGAAAGTGTTGCTCAGCCTTACCCACATTCGCCATCTTCATCTCTCAGCGTCACAAGCTCTTTCACCTACCCCACGAGACTCTGAAGCCAGTGGTTGAGATACACGTCGCACTTCAAGATGGCGATCACGAACCTGACCGGCATCGAGGACACACTCGCACTCATCCTCGAGTGCGCAGGTGATCTCGCCCGTATCGAATCAACACTACTTCCAGCTCTCCGCAAGCTCTGCGACCACGCTCCTTCCAACGGCGAGTCGTCCTCACGCAGCGGCCCCAGTTCGAGCCGATCACAAGCTCCTGCTGTCTCGGATGCGGTACTCTGTCAGCCTGTCCAAGGCAATGTCGACCCGCTCTCCGTCCTCGACCCGGCCGTGCACTCGATCGGCATGCTCTACATCCTCGTCGCTCGAGCAACGCACTCTGCAGGCTCGGTCGAGAACGGTACGCTACTCCTTCCTCACATCACAGCTTTCGTTCAGCGTTTCAGCCCGCCTCAGGTCCACCTCGCGGGAGACAAAGTCGCGCAGCTGGCGGCAACCTTCTCGGCGCTCGGCGACCAAGTCACAAATCCAGAATCAGCGTTGCAGCTCCTGCAAGCGTTGGCGTCGAGATTCTTGACCAGGTCAGAGAGCATAACAGCACTGCATCCGATGCTAGCATATCAGTACCTCAAGACGGCTCGCTACGCAGAGGCGGCTACCATGCTCATCGATCTGCCGCTCATCGATGCGGATACTTCCATCACGCCGCTAGTCCATTCGGATATCTTGCAGTACTTCTACTACGCGGCACTCATCTATATCAAGCTCGACAGGCTGCACGATGCCATTGATGCTCTCGAGACCGTAAGCTCACCGCCCATCATGCACACATTTCGCAAGAGAAGAAGGCTGAGCAACACCGAATATCTTAACTTTTCTACTCCACAGTGCATCTCGAGCCCGGCCGTAGCTGTCAGCGCCATCCACATGGACGCATACAAAAAGCTCGTCCTCGTACAGCTCCTTGCAGACGGCAAAGTCTCCCCTGTGCCGCAGTACACTCCGCAGGTCATCACAAGGGCCTGGAAGCAGATGGGATCACCAGGGCAAACCCCATACAACACATTTGCTTCCGCGTACGCCCGGGGAGACGACAAGGGGCTCGATGCCGCACGTCGCATCGCTGAGGAGCGGAAGGACGTCTTCGAGAAGGATAGGAACATGGGTCTCGTCAGACGATGCTTGGCGTTGCTCACACAGAGGAGGGTCCAGAAGCTGGGCGAGGTATACAGTGCTCTGTCGCTCAATCAGATCGCGCAAAAGATCGGGGCACAGGGAGACGATGTGGTTCAGGGCGTGTATGCTGATGTGCAGGATATCGTAAGTGCAAGACCGCCCATTCTTTCACGGCTCAGATTGCTGAGTTTGTTGACTGACTAAGTCTTCTGACTGACGACACCCACAGGTCCGCAAAGGGTGGATCTACGCCACACTTTCCCCTCCCCGCGGTGCTTCGGGCGCTGTTAACGGCGACTGGGTGGTCCACTTTGACTCGTTCGGTGGCGACAGCTTTACCTCGACCTCATCCATTTCGCTGCTCGAAGACAAGATCCGGACCGCCAAACAGTGGCAGGCGCTGTTGCAGGAGAGGGACAGGCAGATCCAAAAGAGCCCTGCTTATCTGACCAGGGTGAGTCTTCCTTCATGAGCCGTTGTCTCCTAGCGTAGATGTAGCTGTGATACTGACCGTGATATTCTTGCCTCCCTCGTGATGCTGATTGCTCGTCTGCAGGGTCTCAAGATCCGGGATGCGAGGACGGCAGGCGCAGACGCATATGCGGAAGGGGACGAGTTCCACGCGTTTGATGATGCTGACTACTGAGAGGCTTTCACCGTGCAGTGTCAATCTGATCTAGCTTTGCAACTACTTCTCGTTGCATCAGCAGCATCTTTACTTTGTGTACGTGCGAGATATGCTTGTTGAGCGGTGAGGCCTGCCATGCTCTTGAGCAAGCTCCCACCGAATGTGTCTGCTGAGCGCTAAGGGGCGTTTTTCGGCCGTATAATTTTCGATCCGCACACTTGAGCAGCTGCATTCAAAAGTCACACGCGACCCTGCGTCTCCGCACTCCCTCTCCCACGATCATCTCCAACAAACAGCATCACATCCGCCCCTCAACGTTTTGACAAGATGGTGAAGCGGTCCGCGCAGTGCAAGTTCCCCGTGGCTCGGATCAAGAAGATCATGCAGGCCGACGAGGATGTGGGCAAAGTGGCGCAGGCGACGCCGGTGTTGATCTGTGAGTGACCACCGAAGATCTCCCTCCAGAGGGGATAGGGCAAGCGCAGAAGAGACGCATAGATACTGATCTCCGACTGCTTGGATCTCAAATGCAACAGCGAAAGCTCTGGAGTTGTTCATGGCAAGCATTGTCGAAGAGACGGTCAAGGAGACAAGAAGTCGCGGCGCCAAGAAGATGACTCCGTACCATGTGTAAGTGCATCCCTTCGCCCTCCTTTTTGACCCGTATGACGACTCGCACTGACGTCTCTTCTTCTCGCCTATCAACGCCCCTTCTCCTCTGTTGTTGCGACGACGACAGCAAACGCACCGTTCACACCAACGAGACCTTCGACTTTCTCAAAGACATCGTCGCCAAGGTACCGGACCCGGTCGAGACCGAGAGCAGCACAGCAGCAGCGGGAGACAACCGTGGCGGCAAACGCAGAAAGACGGCCAAGAACGAGGACGATTCGGATTGATGCTGGATGCATTGTCTTTCTGCTCCGTCGCAATGTCCCCTTGTTCTTGCATATACCATCACGCGCTTCCAGTTCCGATCTCTCTGCAATGCATTGTACTTCTACGTCATCCGCATCTCTGATAGCCCATCCGTCCGTGGACCAATTGAGAGCCTGTGCAAGTCATCAAGAAGCACATGCAGAACCAACTTGATGAGCTTACGGCGTCGAGCATCCTAGCCAAAAATCCAACATTGTTAGAGCGAGATTCCCCAGCCGGATTCGCCGCGAAAAGGCCAAGCAAACGTGGGCCAAATTTAGGCCAGCATCCCAGCAGCCGACTGTAATCTTTGGGTGAGCTGCTGAGCTTTGGCCCCTTTGGCCGTGTGTGTGTCTCGCCGTGTGCTGCGCCACAATTTCTGCCGCCTGGTCCCGCGCACTCACGCTCGGCAGGCAGCCTCTCTCTCTCCACACACTTGCCTGCAGCTCAGTGTCGAATTCACACCTTTGTACGCTGCCATCGGCCTTCGAGCTACCATCACCTACTGCCATTCCTCATAAGCTTCCATTCCTCATAAACTTTCGACCAACGTAATCTGCACAGCTCTGCTCAAGGCTATTAGATACGTACGTCGGCGAGCACATCACGCAGACAGGCAGCTCAGCCGTTCAATCGCCTGATCACGCTCTCAAACCTCCGATAACGACACCACACCGCGCATATCGCCTGGACACTTGGAGACGATCGAGACTTCCGACGTCTACACATCGCCTGCTCGACACTTTCCTGCCACCTCAATACAATGTCCGCTGCTCCAACGACCAACGCTGCCGCTGGCGAGGCTCCCGCCGCCGCTGCGCCCCAAAAGCCGTTCCAGACCAAGCTCGTTCTGCTCGGCGAAGCCGCCGTTGGCAAATCGTCCGTGGTCCTGCGTTTCGTCCAGAACGACTTCCAGGAGAACAAGGAGCCTACGATCGGAGCTGCCTTCCTGACCCAAAAGTGTCGTCTCGAGGACCGATTGATCAAGTTCGAGATCTGGGACACGGCGGGGCAGGAGCGCTTCCACTCGCTCGCACCCATGTACTACCGCAACGCCCAGGCTTCCGCCGTCATCTACGATGTGACGAAAGCAAGCTCGTTCGAGAAGGCCAAGTCCTGGGTCAAGGAGCTGCAGCGTCAGGCCAATCCCAACATCGTGATCGCGTTGGTGGGCAACAAGATCGATCTGCTCAACGAAACGACTGCCGAGGCGGGTGAGGAGGAGGAGGACGAGACAGCAACAGCAAACGAATCGACACCAAGTGGAGATTCGGCAAGGGCTGTGCCCAAGGACGAAGCCGAGGCGTACGCCAAGGAGGGTGGGCTGTTGTTCTTCGAGACCTCTGCAAAGACCGGCGAGGGCGTGGTGGAGGTGTTCACCGAGATTGCGAAGAAGATCCCGATCGATCTTCATCTGGCTAAGAATGCGGCGGCTGGTCCCGCGAGTGGTGCCAGACAGGCAAGTGGTGGGCAGGCCGCTGGCGTCGATCTGCAGAACAACCAGCAGGGGGCGAGGAAGGACGCTTGCAACTGTTAGATGCAGTACGTTGCTCGCTTTGCTGCGCTGCGCTGCTCTCTAGTGCCATTCTTCGCTTCATGCTGAGTAACATAGGCCGGCTTGATGCTGGCAGCACGGCTAGAGCGTGCTTCCATCGACTCCATTGCTAAGGATTCGCTCTTGTATATATATAACCCTTTTTTGGCTTGACGCTCCCGTATCCCGTTGTATGCCGTGGCTCTTTGCAATCGTTCTTTCGCACTTCAAGGACGCTTCTGTGCCCGTCTGTGAGATGATTGAGTCGGTCGACTCGCGATGCTCGCCTCTTCTTGGCCTGAGGGGTAGCCTCTTGCTGCTGATGGGGGCCGGCCAGAATCCCAAGTATGTTATGTCGACGCCGTGACGGTGATTCTGTGAAATTCGGCAACCTCGCACGAAGCAGTCGCTGCATCTCAAAGTGGACACGTAGCCACGCTCAATTTCCACGCTCAAGACTCGTTCCACTCATTTCTTCTAGAAGACCAACACCATCAGCGACGTGTCGCTTTCCGCATCTCTCACCACCATCCACGCGCCCTTCAAACGCCTTCCTTGTCGAACGAGGAGGAGTGGCTAATACGGAAAGGAATCCCGCAGCTCGTCAAGCGGACGTCAAGCAAGCAAGGACCGCTCTAGCTCCGACTTTCTATCCCCGCACGCTCTTGATCCAAAGCCGCACCGGAGCACAGCAGAGCGGAAAGGCGCCCACCATGCGCTTCACAACAGGTCGCACCGCCGGTCGCCACAGCACAGCTTTCAGCATGCTCGTCGTGCTTGCATTGCTGGCCTTCACACTGCTCTCGGCACCAGCGTCAGCGATGGGCGTGGTCGCCTTCGACTACGGAACAGAGTGGATGAAGGTCTCGCTCGTCAAGCCCGGTCTGCCTTTCGACGTGGTGCTCGATCGCGACTCGAAACGCAAGATCCAGTCCGCAGTTTCGTTCAAAAAGTGGGGTCTCGATGAGGAGATCCTCTTCGGTACCAACGCGTACAACCATGCTACCCGCGAGCCGAAGCAATCCTTCTATGGCCTCAAGACCCTCCTCGGCCGCTCAACGTCCGACGAGGACAAGCCGTACGTCGACCTGTACTCATCCATCTTTGGCAACGACGTCGTCAGCTCCGACCGCGGCACATGCTCTCTCAAACGACCGTACGAGGCCGATTCGAAAGTGGCCTCGCTGCCAGTATTGACGGTGGAAGAGCTGGTCGGAATGCAGCTGGAATACGCCAAGAAGCTCGCGGAGGAGACGGCAGGAGAGCGCGTCAACCCTTCCGTGGCCAGCGGCCTCAGTGTCGGTGTGTTCGGCGGCCTGGACGCTGTCGTGATCGTGCCAGCCTTCTTCAACGCTCAGGAGCGACAATCGATCGTCGACGCTGCAAGCCTCGCCGGCTTCCGTCCTAGACTCGTTTCCGACGGTGCGGCGGCAGCTGTCAACTACGCGCAGACGCGCACGTTTGCCAAGTCCGAGAAGCACCTTTTCTTCGATGTCGGTTCCGGATCGGTGCGAGCTACGGTGGTCGAGTTTAGCACCAAGCCCGTCGTGATCGACTCGGTCCTGTCGGTGGGCACGGCGCAGAAGGAGGCTACCGTTGTCGACGTCAAGGGCGTCGGCTGGGAGCGCAACGTTGGCGGGCTGCGATTCGACCTCATTCTCAGGGACAAGCTCGCAGCTGAATTCGACGCCAAGCATGGCCAACAGCTCGGCGGCTCGATCCGAAGCAACCACCGCGCCATGGCTCGTCTGCTCAAGGAAGCTAACCGCGTCAAGCACATTCTCAGCGCCAACGATGCCGCTTCGAGCCGCGTCGAGAGCCTGGTCGACGACATCGACTTCCAGACCATGCTGCAGCGCCAGGACTTCGAAGACGCCGTTACGGCTGCTGGTCTGGTGCCCAAGTTCACCTCGCCCATCGACCAGGCACTCGCCAACGCCGGCTTGAAGCTGAGCGACATCAACAGCATCGTGCTGGTCGGTGGAAGCACGCGTGTGCCTCTGGTCCAGAATGCGCTGCGCGAGGCAGGAATCCCCGACTCGAAGCTGGCCCAGAACGTCAACGCCGACGAGGCGGCCGTCATGGGCGCCGCTTTCTACGGTGCCAGTTTCAACCCCCAGTTCCGCATGAAGGAGATCCGCGCCTACGACCTCATCCCGTACGCGGTCAACCTCAAGGAAGCCGACGGCAAGGAGGAGATCATCTTCCCTGCCGCTTCGTACCAGACCGATCAGGTGTCCCGCCAGTACGACAATGCCAAGGAGGACTTCATCTTTGAGCTTGAGTACGACGCGGCTTCGCAAAAGGCGCTGGGTGACGGCAAGGATCGCTCGATCACGATGGTCGAGATCCAGGACATCGATGACGCGCTCAAGGACCTCAAGGCGAGCGGCCAGCTGGATCAGGTGGACACCTACGTCAATCTGACCATCTCCAGCCGACCTTTGGGCACTTACGCCGTGGAGAACATTGTGCTGGTGATCAAGCCCAAAGCGGGTGGTGGAATCGCTGGCGCGCTCAAGTCGTTCTTCGGCGTGTCTACTCCCAAGAAGGCTACCACCAACGCCACTGCTACGAACGGCACCGCTTCGGCGGGCAAGAACGAGACTACAACCGGCGACGACGCCGACATGGAGGGCGAAGTCGAAGAAGCGCTCTCCGCCGTTCCAGCCAAGGACAAGGTTGTCCGCCTCACCGCACGAAACATCCCGCAGAACGACGCAGGCCGACCGCTGTCGGGCGACGAGATCAAGCGCAGCAAGGACAAGCTGTGGACCATGTCGCAAGCGGCGGTTCGCAAAGCTGCTCGCGAGGAGGCGCGCAATGCGATCGAATCGTACCTCTACCGCGTACGCGATCTGGTGGATGACCCGACGTACTCGTCCGTCTCCAAGGCGGCCGAGCGCGATTCGATCACGACCAAGACGGAGGAGCTGTCGGCGTGGATCTCCGATGAAGGCGAGACGGCGGATACGTCGACGCTCAAGCTCAAACGTGCTTCGTTGGAGTCGCTGATCAAGCCGCTCGAGACAAGGCTTTCGCAGTCCAAGCTTCGTGCGGGTTCGTTCGGCGAGTTTGAGAGCTCCCTCGCCGACGCCAGGGCCTTTGTTGCCGAGGCACGCAAAAATTTGACCGCAGCAATCGACGCCAACCTCGCAAGCAAGTACAGCGTCGCCGAGCTCGACTCGCTGAACGCCACGATCGAAAAGGACGCAGAGTGGTTCGAGAAGGGCAAGAAGCTGCAGGAGAAGCGTGGGCCGAGTGACGATCCCGTGCTGCTGACGGGCGAGGTGGATACGAGGAGGAGGAAGGTCAATGAGCAGATTGGGAAGATCAAGCGGAGGAAGATTGCCAAGACCAGGCCGAAGAAGAGTGCGAAGAAGGAGGAGGCCAAGAAGGAGGAGGCCAGGAAAGAGGAGCCAAAGAAAGAGGAGCCAAAGAAGGACGAGCCAAAGAAGGACGAGGAGACGCCTCGACACGAGGAGCTTTAAACGCTATTCCTGTGGCTCGGAGCCAATCTGCTATCATGCGAATCGATCTAGATTCAGCGCTATGGATCCCCGTGACTGCAAGTGTGACTTTGGGAAACGTGAATGTGCCTTCAGAGCTGCTCTGAAGTGTTCGGCCTTGACAGGAGCACTATGAGCGTCCGCTCATTCGACCGTTTGAGGATGGACCATGCGCGAGTCTCGAACGATAGCTTAGAATTTCACGGCAGCAGACAGCGGACAGACAAAAGAAGGGTCCGGACTGGCCGGCTAAGCAGGCGAGAGGCAGCAGCAGATTTCATTTCAGCCTGCAAGTGGAGTTCGACTTCGATGCCGGAAGAAGTGCGAGTCGAGAACAACACCTTCCGCACACGACCACATCCTCACGCCTCTCTCGGATACGCTAATCTCACCCACATCGTGGACCGCCCTCAGCAACGTCAACTCGACTGCGTCGCTGATCTCCTCTAGATTGTTTTTCGCTCACTCGCTGGTACAGCCGGACCCTAAGGCTCTGCACAATCGGCAGCGCGAGCGGCGTGGAGCGAGGCACTCAAAGGCATCGCGATATCGTTCACCATCATCCCGCATTTCGACTCGCTCACACAGCTCCTGACGCGACAATCAATATGCCATCATCCACAATCGCCTCATCTCCCTCGCCAACAAAGCTCGGCGGCCCGTCTTCACAGCGTTCCAATCCCGGCGGGTCCGTTTCTCCGACCAAACCATCTTCCGCAGCTGCTTCGCGAGCTGGCACGCCCCGCTCAGCATCTCCGTCCAAGCACGGAAGCTCTGCTGCACCCATCCGACATATTCCCCCAGGCTGCCAGCATCTCAGCTCGCTCCTACAGCTCGATGGCACGGCCTCGTCGAAAAAGGCTTCTGCTGCAACGAAAATCAAATCCGAGGATGGAGACGACGCAAATGCAAGCAGCTTCGACTCGCTTCCGGCAATAACCAAGTCGTATCTGAAGCGCTACATCGCTGGCCTCCGATGGGGTGCGCAGATCAGGACTGGATACGTCAAAATGATGGACGATGACGAGAAGGAGTCTGAGCTGGCAAAATACAACGAAGAGATGGCCAAGGCCGCCAAGCTTGGCAAGCAGACCAAGAAGCGTAGGAAGCTCGACTACCCACAATGTCACACCTGCCAAGCGGACATGCTGAGGCCCTTCATCTGCCTCGAGTGCGCTTTCACAGCGTGTTTCTCGCCGCCGGTGGACGATGATCCGACGTCAGTAACACGCACCGCAGCCGATAGCCACATGATCCAGCACCTTCGATCCAAGAAGCACACGCTCGCCTTCGACCTCCTCTACGGCCACGTCTACTGTGCCGACTGCAAGGACTTTGTCCACGATCCCGTACTCGAAGCGATCCAGCGGCACGAGACCTGCCGCGTCAACAGCAACGTCGTCGGCCAGCAGTTCGGACCTGTCAAGAAGACGGTCGAGGCGCTCTTCCCACCCTCCTCCTCCTCCTCGGATGTAATGGCCAAATTCTACGAGACCGACACTTCGAGCATCACCTGTCGCGTGCCGCGGGGGCTGCGCAACATGGGCGCGACGTGCTACATGAACGTTATCATCCAGGCCTTCCTGCACAACCCGCTGCTGCGCAATTACTTTCTCTCGGACCGGCACAACCCTTCGCTCTGCAACGGCGCCAAGACGTGCTTGGCTTGCGAGATGGACAAGATATTTTCCGAGTTCTACTCGTCCGATCCTGGTGCGACTGTTTCTGCGTCATCTGCGAGTACAGCTCCGGGAGCGATTGTGGGAACGGGCAACGGTCATGCGGCTGGGACCGAGAACGGCACAAACGGTCTGACAGCGAAAGGCCCGCATGGTCCGACCTCTTTCCTCTACTGCGTCTGGGTTGACCAGGCGAGCAGCGAGCTCGGCCAGGCGGGTCAGCATGATGCCCACGAACTCTTCATCTCGGCACTCAACGCCATCCACACCTCACTCACCAGTCGAGCGCTCGAGCGGTCGTCTCTGCCCTCGTTCGCTTATGAACACCATGACGCGCTCAGTCTGCTGTACGACCACTACGAGGGCGTCGGCAGTTCGGGTCACCAGTCCGAGGACGAAGGGATGGGTGGGCACGGTACGCCGGTGGGCCAGAGCGCTACTAACGGCGGCGTATCAGGTTGCCCCTGCGTAGTGCACCGCACTTTCGCCGGCCAACTCCAATCGGACGTCACCTGTCAGCGCTGTGGCAAGGTCAACACCACCCGCGATCCCATGTTGGACCTCAGCCTGGATGTTCGTCCCGAATCTCTGCGTCGCAAAGACACCGCGCTCAACGGCAAGCCCAAACCTCCCTCTTCCAAGCCCGTCCCTACACCCCCCAACGGCGAAGGAGAAGAAGAACAGCACCTGACCATCTGCCTCCAGCGCTACTGCTCCGAAGAGAAACTCGGGAACAACGACTACACGTGCACATCCTGCGGTGGCTCCGCCGCAGCAACCAAGCAGTTGAGTCTCTTCCGTCTTCCACCCGTGCTGTGCATCCAACTGAAACGGTTCGAACACACCTCGTCGGCGAGTAAGATCGATACCAAGGTGCGCTTCCCGCTCGTGCTGGATGTGCGACAGTTCTCCACGGCCGAGATCCGCACGAACCAAGGAGGAACAAATCCAGACCCAGAGGCGTATCTGTACGATCTGTTCACGGTGGTGGTGCATGAAGGCAGCATGAACACGGGGCATTATACGAACTTTTGCAAGTGGAGAGGCAGTTGGTATAGGTTTGATGATGATAAGGTTCAAGCTACTGGAGAGGCGGTGGTGCTGGCGGCGAGGGCGTATCAGTTGTGTTATCGGAGGAGGCTGCTGAAGAATGTCGTGACGAGGTCGGGATAGATTCACTTCAATGCGGTAGAGAGCTTGCCGTCTGCAATTTCGTAGACATACTGAACCTCATGCTCGTTCGACTCTGCGACGGCTCGTGCGTGATATGAGCAAACCACGCACGAAGCTCCCCGGACGGCACTTCATTCTGAGATAGGGCTGAGGGTTGACGGTGCGAGCGTGAGTGGCTCGTATGAAGGATGCTCGCCGTACTCGCACCATAAAAATATAAATTAGGAAAATCGGCCTTTTTTAATTCTTATTTTTGTGTTTTCTCCACCATGGGCTTGTTAGGCAAGATGACGCCAACGTGCCTTTGCCCCGCAGGTGGGACCAGCTTTTTGGTTGCAACGCAGGGTGCAACCAGCCCCTTTCCCTCGCTTGGCACCGACGTCAACGCTTTGGCACATCACATGCTTGGCAATCGGCCCGAAGTGAGCTTTTGGCTAAGCCTCGAGAAGCTTCGAAAGCATCTGATCTTGACATCACCCCACCACGGGCCGATCATCATCTCCACTGTCATTTCGGGACATCTGCTCGCTAGTGGTCAGCTTCCGGCCGGTCAGCACCACACCACATCGAGCATCAGCTCATCTGCTTTGTTTGGACGCATAGAGCTCGAAGAGGTCGACCAGAAAACACATATGCACACTTCTAGGCTCGACGGTGGCTCCACAGACCTCTGCACCAGTACGCATCGGACTCTCTCAGCTCTACAGCATTCTTCAATCACGGTTGCGGACACTGGCATAGACGAACTGCTTTATATGCACCTACCTACAACAGCATAGACACGATGGAGCAAGAACGTCCACGCGCATCATCTTCGCGGAGTCACGACGACCCTGCGCTGCTTGCCTCGCATGCGATTCCTCACTCGGCGTCGGAGCCTGCGCGCCCCTCTTCCATCTCGAGCGGCATCAACGGTGCAGACTCCGTCCATTCTCCGCCAGCCATCCCCGAAGCGGACGCGCAAGCCTTCTCCTCCCTGAAGCCGACCGGTTCATCAGAAACCCCCGCGTACACCGCAGCAGCCGCAGCCCGAGGCCGCAGCACAGACGACACGGGCGCCTTCTCCGACTTTGACCCCAACCGACGCCCTTCCATCCCATCCCCCGCGACAGTGATCAAGAGCCTCCCTGAGGTAGCAGGTGCCCCCGCCCGCACGGTGGAAGCGATCAAGTCCAAGCTCAAGTCCCCGAGCACGGGCCGGAAGAGCAAGAGCGAGATCTCTGATTCCATCGGTCAGCTCGAGCGGGATTTGCGACACAATGGAGATGCGCCAGGGAATCTGGACGCGAAAAGGGGGTCGAGCGATGGCAGGTCAGGGTCGTTCAGCTCGTTGTTCGGGAGGAAGAAGAAAGGCGGTGCGGCGTCGAAGCTGATGCAGCGCGGACCGGCTCCGGAGCCGCATATCGAGGAAGAGCAGCAAGACACAGGTCGCAGGTCCGAAGAGGAGGAGGAAGACGATGAGACTGTTCAGCAGCGGATTCGGGAGCAGCAGAAGAGGCTCGAGGACCTGGACGAGGCGCAGACGGAGGGGCTGTTGCGAACGCAACAGGAAGCAGGAATCGAGCCGATCAAGTCGCCCGAGACGCACACCAAGCCGTCTCGGCTCGTGGGGTTGCCGCTGTTCGGCTCGGGTCACGGCAAGGATGGGCACAAGGACGGAGAAGCGTCGTCGAGGAGGAGCAGCTTCCACCGGAGCCAAGGTGATGCAGAGACGGACGAGGGTCGCGGCCGCAGTGAAGGCGTACGTCGGACCAAATCGGAGAAGCACTCCTCCGGCAAAGCCTCCGATCGCAATGCTGCTCGTTCCGCCTCAGCCTCCCGTACCGGCAGCGGTCGTAGCAAGAGTCGACCTCGCAACACCGGTGCCCTCTCCCCGCCCCGCCGCAACTCGACCACCAACTGGACCTCGAAACTGCGCACCAAGATCCCCATCAAAGAGTTTCCTCTCCAAGGCGCCGGAAGGGAATCGGAGTTCAACCAGGAATGCCCCCTCTGGGCTCGTCAGCCGTACAAGTACATGTACTTTTCGTACTTTGGGCTCAGCGTGGGGTGTTACCATCTGCCGCGGTGGGCGGTGTCGTCCATCTTGCCCTCGCATCGTGGGCGGCCCGATTGGAGTTGGAAGAAGGCCACTATGGTAAAGCTCTTCCGGCACGGGACGAAGCTCACTTTTCGCACAAGAACAAGTCTGGGGAGGGACTTGCAGAAGGAGGTGCCGCATAGCAAGACGGTGCGGTGCAAGTTTACGTGGGTCCCGCCTGTGGGGGATGGAGATGTGAGGGGGGAACTCAGGAGGGCGATGATCATGCAGAAGGTGCATCCGCAGAGGACGTGCGGGTTCTGGTACGGAGATGTAGCGGAGCTAGCGAAACAAAAGGCAAGGAAGCAGCAGCAACGCGGGCGCATGTTGCGAGCGCTCAGCAATACCAGCCGCGACGAAGCAGCGCGACAGGCCTCGGTCACCTCAACGAGGCAAGGCACCCCGGCAAACGAAGACGGTCTTGCTCTGCAAGAGTCGGAGGCAACGCTGACCTCGCAGATCAGCGACGCTTCCTCCCGCGCCGAGGCCAATGGTGGCGTGGGCCGACCCGCGCAACCTGGCGAGAAGGTGCTCTACCATCTCCATGGTGGAGCCTACTGGATTGGCACTGCGCACGAAAAGGATGTCACCGCCGCCGTCAACACAGAAAGCCTGCGATACATGGCCGAGATCTACAAGGCGAAGGAGAAAGCCTCGGGTCCTACGACCGAATTCTCTGGCAAGCTGCTCCGCTCCTTCAGCCTCGACTACCGGCTGTGTGTTCCTGGTCGACCGCGCGCCGGCTCGTACCCCGCGGCGCTGCTCGATGCGCTCAGCGGCTACCTCTACCTCGTGCGCGATCTTGGCTTTGATCCGGAGAACATCATCGTCGCGGGCGACAGCGCGGGTGGCAACCTCGGCCTCGCGCTCTGCCGATACCTGCGCGACGAAGGCAAAGACATCGCCCCCCAACCAGGCGCCCTGCTGCTCATGTCGCCATGGGTCGACGTCTCGCGCTCGCACTCCGGTCCTACAGGCGCCCCTAACCTCGATTCAACGGTCTATCTCAACCGCGACTCGGACATCATCAGCTCGCTGATCGATTTCCGCAACACGGCCGTGTCGGCGTTCCTTGGCGACCTGCCGGCGCGGGAGACATACCGCAACCCGTACATCTCGCCCGTCTCGCTGCAATTGCCGCTGGAACGAGGTGGCAAGGCGCCGCATTACGGCTTCCACGGGTTCCCCAAGAAGATCTACATCACCACGGGATCAGCTGAAATCTCGTACGATCAGCATCTGACGCTTGCACATCGTCTGGCGTCGGGCACGCGGAAGGGTCGACCGGTGTATGCGGGCGATCGGCTGTCGGCGGGATGCAATGCGCGCGAGATGGCGGAACGACGCGATCGACCTCGACCGCGGAATTTGTTGGATGCGGAACAGGATTCGGTGGCTGTCACTCCGGCTGGCGAGATACCGGGCATGGACCTGACACCAGCCAAGCCGGCCGAAAAGCCTCAGCAGTACGCAACGCAGGTGGTCGACGGCGAACCTCGAACCAGACCCGAGTATACTTCGCACGACACCACCCTGCTAGGCGAGCGCGAGAGCTCGAGCTCGGACAACCGCCATCACCGCATGCACGCCTCGCCCCCACCCGAACCCCAGGAGAGGGAGGACAGAGAGGTGGTGCTGGACGAAGTCAAGGACGCCGTACACGACTATCTGCTCTTCAAATGGTTCGAACCGGAACGCTCGTCGACGTGGAGGCGGATCGCGCAGTGGATCGACGAGGTTTGAGTCGCCAAGGGTATCTGATTCGCTTTGCGTTCTATGCTGTTGTTGGAGTCTTGCGCCAATCGTCAAGTTCGTCGTCCCACTCTGCTGCGAGTGCACCGTAGTACGCTGTGAGACTGGAGAGTTTGGTGCCGTGATTGACGTACTGGTATTCGATCCTGACGGGGGGTTGTGGTGGGTCGAGGGAGGTGGTGAGGTCGGAGAGCTGTTGAAGGGAGGTGTTGCGGGGGAGGTAGTAGGCGATGTTGCTCGTGTTGAAGGCCTTATGTACTTGGTGGAAGAGGTCGGCGCCATGGATGGGCTGAACGGAGGACAGGTCGTACTCGCCCTCTCTTGCCTTGGAAGTGCCGAGATGTTCCCTTTGTGACGATTGAGCATAATCGACGCCTCCCCACGGTGGCGACAGGAAGACCGCCTCCACAGCCTTAAGCTCGGACGCCTTGAGTCCATTCCACACCTCCTCCTGCCCCTCCTCTTCCCCACCTTTCTCCCTCCACCTCCGCAGCGTCTTCATCAATTCCAAACTATCCCCGCGCACAAACGCGATCCTCTCCTCGACGCCATACACGCTCGCGTTCCACCTGGCCAGCTTCAACCGTGTCTCGTCCATCTCGACCGCGATGACCTTCCCACACGTCATGGCGAGCTGGATCGCATTTCCCCCTGCGCCCGCAAAGAGATCGACGACGGTGCCGTCGCACGCACACCGCTTTGCGATGCGGAAGGCGACACTTTCGGGGGTGACGCTGAACCACGACTCGGCGTCGAGCAGGCAGCCGGCGGCGTAGAGCGTGAAGAGCGTATACCGCTGATACCAGTACTTGAGCAGTTTGGGTGGGAAGCTGGACGGGTGGACGAGGCAGTGTGGGAGGAGAGAGGTGTAGAGGGCCAGGGAGGACGGGGAGAAAGTGGAGAAGTCGAGGTCCGGATGGTAGGCGGAGAGGTTGTGCTTGCGAGGAGAGGTGGGATCGAGCTGAGAGACGAAGGAGGCGACAGAGGTGCGCTTGCGCTTCTTGGTCATCGTTCGCTAGGCTCGAGATGTCGGACAGCGAGGACGGAGTGGTGGAAGGTGTCAAGGAGCGAAGTTGTCACTGCGCAGCATAAATCTTCTGGACCCTGAATTCAACTTTTTTGGCCTAGATTGACAAAGTGGATGATCGAGATCTCACATTTTAAAAATTTCCAGAGCCATCGGTGGACCCCTGTTTTGGCAGGCTAAGTGCTGACTGCGCAGCCTAGAATCAACAGCGATGCCAGCAGATACCACTAGCGCACCCTCGTTCTTCATCGTGCTCATTCGCCAGCTCACGAATTGAAGACAAGCTATACGAGCCTTTCCAGCCTATCCATCCCCTTGCCTGTCTGTGAATGAGAAAGGAGTGGAAAGCGAGTTGGTGCGAACATTTGCGCACCGGCTCGAGGGCGCAGTTTGGGTGTTGTTTATGAAAGGTCTACGCCTTCGCCTTTGCTCACCCCGTGCGCAGGCTGAGAGGCTCCTATCGTTTTTTTGAATTTCGTAGTTCCCCGCGCTGCGCCCCTGAGCGTGTACTTTGGGTGCTGCGAATTGACGCCCGTTTGCAGCTTTTGAGCCCCTCTTTCCTGTCAGTCAGTCCACAGCCGAAACCAACACTTTTGGGCCGGCTCAGCCAAAGTTGCTCTCGTCGACCATCGCATTCGTATCGCATCTCACGCTCACACCACTCACGATCACAGCTTAAACGACACTCGATTGCTCTTCATCGCTCTAAACCGCTCTAAACGAAACGATCCTACTTGCCTGCTTCCGCTGGCCATACCTGCACGAGCGTTTGGCGATTCGCATTCGATAGCATAGCATTCAACGATAACGATATCAACAACGAAAGCATCCCGTCGCGGCCTCTGACACACATCGTCTTCATCCACGCCGCACCCCTCACGAATCCACATCGAGTGTGCTGAATTGGCTGTCATCAGCACTTGCACCTTACTGGCACTACACCCCCCAGCAATTGCGCCCACTTCGTGTTCTGAGAGCACGGCATCTCGATGGCCCCCATGAACTTCATCTTCAAGTCCAAGTCGCGCACGCCGCAGGAGCTCGTCCGTCACTTGCGCGATACCATCCTTCGACTCGACACGTCCACGCCTCTCGGTGGCAGCAACTCGAACAACTCGCTCCACAGCAACTATGCGGGCTCCAACGGCGCAGCGTCCTCCTCCTCGGGCGGCTCTTCCTCCAACCTCACCTCCTCCAGCTCCACTGGCGGCACCTCAGCGGAATCTCGTCGCAAAGCAGTCGATGAAGTCTCCAAGACGCTCTGTCAGATCAAGGCGATCCTGTTCGGCGATGGCGAAGTGGATCCGCAGCCCGAGCTGGTCGCCCAGCTAGCGCAGGAAGTCTACGCGCACGATGTGCTCCAACTCCTCGTCGCGCACATCTCCAAGTTTGAATTCGAGGCCAAAAAGGACGTCTCCCAAATCTTCAACGTCCTCCTTCGGCGACAGATCGGCTCACGTTCTCCCACCGTCGAGTACCTTTCCACCCGACCCGAAGTGATCTTCCTCACCCTCCGCGGGTACGAGAATCCCGACGTAGCGCTCAACACGGGCATGATCCTTCGCGAGATGCTTCGTCACGAACCTCTAGCCAAAATCCTTCTCTACTCCCCCCAATTCTACACCTTCCCGGAATACATCGAGACGACCACCTTCGGTATCTCGTGCGATGCATTCTCCAACTTCAAAGAGACCCTCACGCGTCACAAGCCCACGGTGGCAACCTACCTCGATACCAACTACGACCGCTTCTTCGCCACCTACACCACCCTCCTCCAGTCCCCCAACTACGTCACCAAACGACAATCGCTCAAACTCCTCGGCGAAATCCTGCTCGACCGCACCAACTTTTCCGTCATGACCCGCTACATTTCCTCGGAAGACAACCTGAAGATGATGATGAACCTCCTCCGGGATAAGTCGAAGAATATTCAGTTTGAGGCGTTTCACGTGTTCAAAGTCTTTGTGGCCAATCCGAAGAAGCCACCTCAGATCGAGGGGATTTTGAGGAGGAATAGGGAGAGACTGGTTAGGTTTCTGGGCGAGTTTCATAACGATAAGGACGACGAACAGTTTGTGGACGAGAAGCAGTATGTATTGCAGATCATCGAGGCTACGGGCAAGACGGCGGGACCGGCAGCGGAGAAGGGTAGCTCCGGGGCCAGCGCGATAGGCGCAAAGTAGACGGGTTTCCCCACGATTGGTTTTGGTCTCCCCATGCACTTTCTCTTACGAATCCAGATCCTTCCCGCATCCCTCATCACCTTGGCCGGATCGCACGTCTGTAGGCATGTGAGCCATCGCCGACAACTTTCGACGCGAAGACAGCCACACACGCACACACTCGGAAAGATGCGGTCCAAACGTTCCATTGGTCGCTTCACCCGCTCGCAATGAGCGCAAACAGTTCGTCGCCCAGTACACCATCCAATTCGTTCGTACCCAAAATCTCCACCACACCCTCTTCGTCGCCCAACAGCAGTCCGATCTCCCTCTTGCCCGCGCTGGACTTGGCAGCCTGATCCTGAAAGCCGAACCCGAGCAGGGCAGGTGCACCGAACATATCCTGACCATCACTGATCAACCGTAACGCCTCGACCAGTCTGCGACAGAGCACGCTGAATGGGTTGCGGGAGAACTCGGCCGTGGCTCTTGCCAGCTTTTTCACGATCCGCAACACGATCCCTGCCAACCCCGGGATGCGTCGAAGCCTCAACTTGACAGCGGGTGGTGCGAGGAACGCAAGGTTGTAAAGACACATCGAAAGCCTCTCGCAGTAGCCGAGGCGATGTTCGGTGTTGAGAACCTTGAAATCGGCCTCGGTCATGGGGAGGAGTTTGAGGATCTCCCCGACGAGGCGCTCGATGTCTTCTCCCGCGATGAGCGACGAGAGCACCTCGCGGTTGTCATCGGGCAGCGCGAGCTTGCTCAGCGCGTCCAGGGCCAGGTCGGCATGATACGGAATTCGACGGATGACCGGTGGTGCAGGTGCGCCGGGTGGGAGCGACGCAGCCAGCTCGGCTAGCTCAGCCACGTGGTCCATCTCTTCCACTTCGCCTGCTTCCAGGATGAACGACGCAAGAAGATCAAAGATCCCACGAACCGTGTCTGCGTCCTGGTGACGAAGAACGAGGAGCTCGCCCGCAAGATTGGAGGCGATCACCAGCACCTCCTTGCGCACACGGAGCGCTTCGAGCGTCGTAAATACCGTCTCCCCCTCCAGGGAATCGCCATCGTGCGAGGCAGAACCCCGCTCCGCGTCGCTCGCGCACAACCGCGCCAGCACCGCCAACAACCGCGGCGTGTGGTTGAAAAAGTACATGTTCTCCGGCATGATGCTGAAGTTTTTCAGGATCGTGAGGATTGTCAGGGCGACAGCGGCGGCTTTCTCGGTGGATCGTTCGTGTTCCGACTCGACGCCGTGGGTTGAGATGCTGGCGTCGGGGATGGAGGTGGCGGAGGTGTGGGACGCGAGCGAGTCGGCTTCGGAGCCGCCGTTGAGGACGCTGCCTGCTGTTGAGCGGGAGCGTGTCGATTTGCGTCGCTTCCAGATGGACAGTTCGGCTTCCTCTTCCGTCACGGCGGCTATCCAATCGCGATACGTGGGAAGCGAGTTGATGCCCCCTTCGCGACGTGTGCGCTTGCCTGGTCGTCCTGAAGAGCTGGGCGCGCCATTTTGGAGGAGCAACGAGTCCAGACCTGACACACCGTCATCACCCTGACTGCGGAAGCTCGTCTCCTCGAGCAAGTCCAAAACCTCCTCGAGCAGCTCCTCGCAGTTCGCCAGGCTGAACTGGAAGTTGGACGCCGCACCCACACCTGCCGACAGAATCAGCAGCGTGTTGAGCGCATACGAAACCTCGAAATCGAGACGAGAGCGCAACGACATGATGAGACCCTGGATGTCAACGAGGCCGAGCTCGCGGAGAGTTCGTGGACGACCCCGGTTGAGCATCGCTGGCGCATATTGCGACTCGACGAGGGAGAGATCCCAGCCGCCATGCGTGTGGACCTCGCGCCGGATGGGAAGGTATTCGATTTGATGTTTCTGCGGCGGGGCGGGCGGGCCGACGGGTTGCGAGGTGCCAGGAATCACTTGCTTCTCTTGCTGAGGTGGCGGGGCGGTGGAGCCGGAGGATGGGCCGAGCGGTGGCTGGCTCACGCTAATGGGTCCATTCGCTTGATCGACCAGCTGCGGCATGGGCGGTTTCACGTCGGGACTGGTCCCTGTTGGCATCGGCGTTGAAAGACCGCTGTCAGTCTTCTTGCGCTTCTTCTTGAGCTGCTTCGCCTCCGCTTTCAACGCGGCCGCGTTTGCTTTGGAGAGATTGCCATTCGACGCCTGCGACTTGGTGGGAGAAGGCGGCAGACCTACAGGTGCTTGAGAGGGCCACTGCGGTACACCGTCGGCGCCGGGTAGTGCTTGCTGCTGTGCTTGCTGAGCGAGCATGGCGGCGGGGTCGTTGAAAAGCCCAGGCGCTGCTCCTGGCATGTTCTCTCCAAGGCCCTGGTTGGGTGCTGGCGATGCTTGGCCGGGTGTTGCGCGTTGACCCATGCCTGGCGAGGGTTGCGCCTGAGGCATAGGTGGCATCCCAGGAAAGCCCTGTGGACCGTTAGGCATACCAGTGGGGAGCTGTTGCTGCTGCTGGGGTGCTTGTTGGAATGGCATCTGCTGTTGCTGCGACTGCGCAGCATCGTTCGACGAGCCATCTTGCGCTTGTTGCTGCTGCTGCTGCTGCTTGACCATCATCTGGCGCGTGGCCTGCTGCATGGCAACAAAGCGCTCGCGTGCCTGCTGGGAGGTGATGCGCCCCGACGCCACCAGATGCTGAAGCTGGAGCATCTGCTGATGCAAGTTGGCAGGCAGGTTAGCCGGAGTGATCTGGCCAGGCGCGCCGGGACGGTTCGCCCCAGGTTGGCCAGGAATCTGAGACTGCTGCGCTGCGGGTTGCTGTGGCGGCTGTTGCTGCTGCTGCTGCGGCTGCTGTTGCTGTTGTGGTGTCGGCTGCTGTTGCTGCTGTTGTGGCGTTTGCGGTTGTGTCTGTTGAGGCTGAGGCTGCCCGTTGCTGACCATACCTGGCTGTTGTGACTGTACTGCTTGCGCGTTCGGATCCGTCGCGTTGGGCGTGGCGGCCGCCGGAGAACCGGCAGCACCACTCTGGCCACTAGCCTGACGTTGAGGCATGCGCGAGACCCAGAACTGCTCGAACGCCGACAGACGGTCTCGGTAGAAGGACGAAAGCCGGTCGGGCACCTCGCCAGGACTCGGAACCGCATCTGGCGCTGACTGAGAGCCGTCGGGTGGACCGACCTTGAGACCGAGACGGCTTGCGATGACAGCCCAGAAGCCGGGGATCTGGGAGGCACGCTGAGAGCCTCCAGAGTGAATGACTGCGGCAAACAGCGCTTGCAGCTCGATCGTCTTTGTGTCGCCTGGCAGATTGGATGATGCGGGGCCGACGAAGGTGAGCGAGAGCTGTGGAGGAGAGGGCGTGCCTCGCTGCTGCATGAAGTTGCGAACGGTGCCGACGAAGTCTCGCTTGGCGCCGGCCATTCCGGGACCACCAGCAGCCTGCGCCGATGTCGGTGGTTGAGCCTGTGGTGTTTGCATCTGCTGCGGCTGCATGCCTGGTTGACCGAAGGGATTCGGTTGCTGGGACTGCTGCTGCTGTGGTGGTTGTTGCTGCTGCTGAAGCTGGTTCATGTCGTTCTGCTGCGGTGGCGCACCAAAATTGGAATCCATTCCGAGACCGTTCATGCCCTGTTGTTGTTGCATTTGACTGAGCTGCGCTGGATTCAACCCTTGCAGCATGGGGTTTGGTTGCTGCTGCTGTTGTAGCTGTGATTGCTGCGGTGGCATGCCCATCTGACCCTGTTGCTGTGGCTGGTTGAGTTGCGCGCCTGGTGGAATGTGGCCGCCCATGGATTGGATCGCCGACTGCTCCATGACCTGCAGTTGTTTAAGTCGGCCCGCGAGGATTTGCTGCGCATTGGTCTTGGTCGGTCCGTCGGGTTGGCCCGAGACGACAGCCCATTGACGCTGCACGGCGGCGATGTTGCCACGTATTGACTGCAGCATGGTGATAGAAAAGTATCCGAATAGTGACGCAGGCGCGTGTAGGGCAAGGCGAAAGAAAGGGAGAGTGAAGGATCCGGAAAGGGTATCAGCGAGTGTTCAGCGCGTGATCGCGTCGAAAGCGAGAGTCGGGATCCAGGTCACGAATGAGCGCAATGGCCTCGGCATGCAGGCTGGCTGGCTGCGCGACAGCAGCGATCACCGCGACAGAGCGTCGCGGTGAGGTCGATACCGCGACAAGGAGCCAAGGAGGAAGGCGAGCAGCGAGAAGCGGCGTGATCGTGTGGACCAATCGACGGCGGCGTCACTGCAGACTACGCGTCGAGTATGGATGTGGGCGAGGGCAGGGGCGGCGGAAGGACTAGGGAAGGACGCCGGAGAATAGCGAAGTGAGGAGGCCCCGGCGGCTAGAAGACCGAAAGATGCGTGCGAGATGATGGAAGTGCCAAATTGGGCGACCGAAGTGACCGAGCCAAAGCCTCACGAGACTGACGCGCGACGGTCGTTGCCATTTTGGCCGAAAGCGATTCACGCCTCAGCTCGCCGCTCTCTGTGCCTTCTGTCGCCAATTTGGCCCAGAATTCCCTCCATCCAATGCGGCCTTTCCTGCCTGCCGAGATGGGACAGATCGGGAGTGGATCGGGTCACCTAAGCCTTGTCATGCCCCCCTCACACCATCCCTACCTGCTGCTGTGACTCCTGACGGCTTGTGGACGAACAAAGGAAAGCGAACTGGAGCGCTGAAACTTACCTGTATCATTTGCGCTGCGTTCTGCATGTTGGCGCCCATGCTGCTGGATTCGCCGGCGGTGGGCATGCCCATCTGACCTGGCGCAGCATTCTGTTGCATGCCCGGGTTGAAGTTCTGCTGCTGCCCTTGCTGAAACCCGAGCGGGAACTGAAGACCTTGCGGATTCATCGCGATAAGACGCGGTTGAGCGGCGTCCGCTTTTGTGAACAACGAAGCACGCTGATCCGGTGCTGGCAGCCGCCTGCGTCAGTGTGACTGCTCTCGTCTGTGATAAAGTGAACGGGTTACTGGCGTTAGCGATGAGGCTCTCGTGTGCAGCATGCGATCGGAATCCAAAGGAGACTCCAACATGATGATGCGATGTGCAGCTGATCGAGCATGCCGAGGGCGCTATCGCAAGCTGCGCAAAGACAGTCTGGCTCATGTCACCGGCGAACGATGCTGCATCGCAGCGTCGCGCTTAGCTGAAAAGAAGGGCGTGGTCGCGATGCTTCAGCAGCATTCGCCTGCCGGAGAGCTCTACCCCCGGCATCCTTCCATCTTGATGCGGACGAGCGACAATCAGACCCGCAGCTGCTCGGTCCGGATGGATGCCGAGGGGAGGAGGTCAGAACAACCGCGTTGCGAACAAGCGCCACCAACCACATCGTTGCGAAGGTCAGCAACGTGGGCTGGTACCTGCGCTATGACGCTCCGAGGTCTTCCAATGTAGGCAGACGTGAAAAGGGCAGACTCCGGAGGGAGGAGGAAGGGAACGCTACGAATCACAACGTCGAAAGCATGTGGGAGTGGTTGCAAGGGAAGCCATTGGACGGGCTGACCATGACGGCGGTCGAGATCGTGCATAGATGAGGGGGCGGGGAAAGGGAAGTGCGGCAACAGGGACTCAAACGGAAGAGCGGACAAAGCAGTGATGGGCGGCGGATGACGCCGGCGACTGCATGCACAGAACACGCAGAAGCATCGATATGAAGGGACCAGAGGCGAAGGGCAACCAGGCCTCTACATGCAAGCGAAGCTCGGTCTGGCGGGGAGTGACACGCGAGCATGGGCATGAGGACGACGGCGTCTGCAATGCGAGGACAGTCATCTCATCTAGGGGACTGCGGCGCATGTGGGTTGCATGAGCGGCAGAAGGTTTCCACGAGGAGGCACGGGGCTAACGACGGAGGGATGGGATGCAGACGCCCTCGGATGGAGGGAACGAACAACGAATGGACGGACAGACGGGCGGACGGGACTCAACGGCGGCGGGGCACGAACGGTTCCTGGAAAGGGAGGGGACAATGCAAGCGAGCCTAAACAAGCTTCGATGACGGGCTGATACGTACCGGAAAGGGGACGAGGAGGAGGGACGGTCAGCGCCAAACCACCAAGCACGTCGGATGCTGATGATCACCACCTTGCAGGTCGAGCGCGGACGGCAATCTAGACCCAGGATGCCGGGAGCTGCGGAGCGGTGTTCAAAGGTGCGCCTCTTGGAGCCAGCGAGCGAGGGGAGAGCGCAACGGCGGCGGCGAAGGGCGGATGTCGACGGACGATCCTCTTTGGCCGAATCAAGCTTTGCGAAGCGGCGATGACAAGTGCAGAGCAAAGCGAAAGGCAAAGAAAGGGCGACGAGATGAGATGAGTTTGCAAGAGATGAGATTTCGCTTCTGTCACAAGGCTCTCAGGTGGGCTGGCCGGCGAGTGTCGACCGGGTCAAAGCGCGCGCGCTTCAAAACTGGTTACGCGGCGGCGGAGCGGCGTCGTCGAATTAAGCCCAGTTTTTAATTTCAAAATTTAAAAAGAGCAGCTGTATCTAAAATGGGAGCGGGCGGGTGACGATCCAAATCGCTGTAGCCAAGCCAGAACGGTCAAGTTTTTAGCTCTGGAGCCGCCAACGCAATCGTGCTGGTGGGCGGACTTTGTCCGAACCTCCTGATGAGCATCTGCTGCCATCTTGGCTGGTAGAGACCACTAAAGGAGGCTTGCTGTTTGCACCTGTGGATAAGGGACCGAACGGTGCTCGGCTAAGCTGGGAGGGTGATTTGCGGCGAAGCGAGCAACGACTTGATTTTTGACGTGGGCTTTGAAACAGTACTTGCTCGCCTTTGGCGGGAGCCGAAACAAAGGTGGGAGAATGCAACGGCAACAATGAAATGGCGTCTATCCGACGCTCGTCTGTCCAGTGTCTGGCTGCTGTCATGACGGACAGATCCGAGGTGGACTGACTGCTCCGTGAGCACAGAGGGGGCAGTTTCGTCAAAGTGGCGTGCGAAATCGAGAGGATCACAATGAGCTGCCAAGCGTCACAAGGCCTTCCCAACGTTGACGCTTGTGCATACGAATGAGGGTCCATGTGCATCGTCAGCACGAATCATGCTTGCTGCTCGCTGTACCTTTTGTGTGAGCCACTTTTCATTCTCCGTTCAAGCATGCAAGCGACTCCGTTCCTCGGCTGGCGCGGCATCTGCTACTGCTGCTGCTGCTGCTGTGCCCTCGCCTCTTGCGAGTTGCTATCGGTGTAACCGCTTCCGTTCTTTCGGTAGGTCAGAGAGATAGCGGCTGTTCCGTCGTACGGACGTGTGAACTGCGAGCTCGCAGCCGCGGGCTGATATCGAAACAGAGTGGGGGCCTGCAACCTAGGGTGGAAAGGATCCGACTTGCTCCCTGCTGACTCGGGCTGAGAACGGAGCAATCCAATGTCCTTCGAGGCTCGCGGCTCGATGGAACACGGCTAACATTGGGTCGGAAGAACACCCACCGCCTGAACTTGATGCTACAACGACACACTCAGCAGGTTCTTCGTCTCTCGTCCTTCACAGACTTGTGATCGTTCGTCACCCTGGTACGACTGCAAGCACCGATGCCAAGAAGCTGGCTGACCGTCGTGATCAGCCTGCATGGTACATCGCCTTATGACGGTCAATTTGTGTGCCTCTATTTTTGCTCCCTTTGTTTGCAGCATCGAGAAGTCTTTAAGTTTCTTCCGTGGCTGCGGACATTTGTAGTCAGACCACCGCAGCTGTCCCGACGATGCACACACAGACAATACAGAGTTGACTCGGTGCGGGAGACGAGTGTGGCTCTTACTGTTCATCCGACTGTGACAAGAACCGAAGTCGAGGGCACCGTCGGGAGGGGACCCGATGAGCGAAGAGCGTGGGACCCTATCGGCTTGCCCGATGTGACAGCTGCGCAAGCGTGCAACGGTGATCTGAAGGCGTGGCTCTTCCGAAAGAGGCGCTCGATGGCTCCTTGCTGACCTGACTGACGGATTTTCCCAGACGGCTGAGCTCAGCTCCAGAAGAGACAGGCGACGCGCCACTCAGCCGAGCACGCCTTGCTTTTCTCCACCCAAAGAAGCAGCACCAGCAGCGCGAGCAAAATGCTCCGACGCTCAGTCGGTCGAAACAAGTGCGAGTGACTCAATCTTCGGACCTGCTCCGTCGACACACCTCGTCTTCTCACCATACACGTCGTAGCTTCACCGATCTACATCACACATTGTCGACCATGCTGCGCTCGATAACGTCGAGGTCAGCCGCAGGCCGTCTCGGTCTTGCAGCGTCTCGATCTACACAGCAGCTCGCGTCTTCCTCAGCAACCCGCCGCTCTTTCACCAACCTTTCAACATCAAGAACACAGCCGGCAACCTCATCCATCTTGACTTCTTCCAAGCTCGTTTCTCATCGACACGCGCTCAGTCCATACGTCCGTCACTATGCCACACCAGCCGAGGATAGCGACAAGAAGAACAAGAACTCCGCCAAGGAACAAGACGAGGATGACAAGAAGAAGAAGGACTTTGACGAGTCGGTAGAACGTGGCCTCAAGGAGGCTCGACAGGGCAAGGCTGCCGGTGGCCTCCCCGAGAGTCTCAAGCAGTTCTTCGAGAGCGACAACAAGAAGCCCGCTTCCACCAAGAGCAACAAGGAGTCCGAGGCCGACGAGGACGACGTCGCAGAGAAGACGAAGAAGAAGAAGTCCGAAAAGTCGTCCGGCGCTAACGGCTCGGGTGGGGGCCCCAACGGCCAATACACCGAGATCCGCATCAACGCCAACACCATCCTGGCCACCATCGTTTCCACTTACCTGCTTTACCGCCTCACATCGCCCGACCAGCCCAGCCGCGAGATCACCTGGCAGGAGTTCCGCACCGCCTTCCTCGACAAGGGTCTCGTTGACCGTCTCGTCGTTGTCAACCGAACCAAGGTCAAAGTCTACCTGCACTCGAATGCCACCGGCTCCATGTACCCCTCGCAGACCGGAGGCTCTAGCACACCCGCCGGCGGCAGCGGTCACGCCGCCTACTGGTTCAGCGTCGGCTCCGTGGAAGCCTTTGAGCGACGTCTCGACGAGGCGCAGCGCGAGCTCGAGATCCCTGCCAACGAGCGCATCCCCGTCGCCTACCACGAGGAGATCTCCACCGCTCAAACCCTTCTCCACTTTGCGCCCACCTTGCTCATTGCTGGTCTCCTCTTCTGGATGTCGCGCCGCGCAGCCGGTGGTGCCATGGGCGGCGGCGGCGGTGGTGGCCCCGGTGGCATCTTCGGCATCGGCAAGTCCCGCGCTAAGATGTTCAACCAGGAGACCGACGTCAAGACCAAGTTCAAGAACGTAGCCGGCATGGACGAGGCCAAAGAGGAAATTATGGAGTTCGTCAACTTCCTCAAGAAGCCCGAGAAATACGAGAAGCTGGGCGCCAAGATCCCTCGCGGTGCCATCCTCTCGGGTCCTCCAGGAACGGGTAAGACGCTGCTAGCCAAGGCGACGGCGGGTGAGGCGCAGGTTCCCTTCCTCTCGGTGTCCGGTTCCGAGTTCGTCGAGATGTTTGTCGGTGTCGGACCGAGTCGTGTGCGAGACATGTTTGCCAATGCCAAGAAGCACGCGCCTTGCATCATCTTCATCGACGAGATCGACGCCATTGGCAAGAGTCGTGGCAAGGGCGGCAACTTTGGTGGTAACGACGAGCGCGAGTCGACGCTCAACGAGCTGCTCGTGCAGATGGACGGATTCGGGACGGAGGAGCACGTCGTTGTTCTCGCGGGTACCAACCGACCGGATGTGCTCGATGCGGCGCTGATGCGACCTGGACGATTCGATCGACACATCGCCATTGATCGACCCGATATCTCGGGTCGTAAGGATATCTTCCTCGTCCACCTCAAGCCTCTTACCCTGCACACCGAGACCGATCGCGACTTGCTCGCGGAGAAGCTCTCCACGCTCACTCCCGGCTTCAGCGGCGCGGACGTGGCCAATGTGTGCAACGAAGCCGCCCTCATCGCCGCCCGTGGCGGCGCCGACTCGATCGAGGAGCACCACTTTGAGATGGCCATCGAGCGAGTCATTGCTGGTCTCGAGAAGAAGTCTCGTGTTCTCTCCCCCGAGGAAAAGAAGACGGTAGCGTACCACGAGGCGGGCCACGCCGTATGCGGATGGTTCCTCGAGCACGCCGATCCGTTGCTCAAGGTCTCGATCATCCCTCGTGGCGTAGGAGCGCTTGGATACGCGCAATACCTGCCCAAGGAACGCTACCTCTTCTCGACCGAGCAGCTGATCGACCGCATGTGCATGACGCTCGGCGGTCGTGTTTCCGAAGAGATCTTCTTCACCACCATCACCACGGGCGCGCAGGACGATTTGAGCAAGATCACGCGCATGGCGTTCGAGATTTGCGCTTCGTACGGTATGAACAAGGAGCTGGGGCCCATCTCGTACCGCACCGAGCAGGAGTCGATGCACAAGCCGTACTCGGAACGAACCGGCGAGATGCTCGATTTCGAGGTGCGCAAGATGGTCAGTGAGGCGCACAAGCGCACGACGCAGCTGCTGACGGACCACAAGGCGGATGTGGAGAAGGTGGCGCAGCTGCTGTTGGAGAAGGAGGTGATTACGAGGGAGGATATGAGGGATCTGTTGGGCAAGCGTCCGTTCAAGGGGGCCGACGAGGCGGATGAGTATCTCGACAAGAAGGGCAAGTTGAAGCGCAAGGGCGAGGTGAGTGCGCCGCCACCGCCGCCGGAGGAGATGGGCAGCCCTGGGTTGGCAGCGAGTAAGGTCGAGAGCAAGTTGTAAGGGCTCGACGTGGAGATGACATCACCATTCATTGACTTGTATGACTAGACGCTTTGCGGACGTAATCTTTTTCAGTGCATGACGAGGGCGAGTTATGAGTTCATAGAGGTGTAGCAGGCTGATGTGCGAGACCAGGTGGAATAAGCGGTCCGAAGAAGACGGAGCAGCACGAGACGCAAGACACCCATCAGAATTGCAGGCGTATGAGAAGAAGGGAGACGAAATGGGTTGCGATGCGTGAAAACAGGTAGTGCGAACGAAAGCAGGAAAATGGAGGGTATGAAGCGGTGCGGGAAGGCGAATGCGGGAAGGCAAAAGGTGAAGACTGAACATCTCTAGATGAGGGATGGAGAGCGAGGGAACGACGAACAGCTCGGAGCGGTCGACGAGGTAGTATCAGGGTGATGCGAGAACAAGGCTGAGGGAAGGGAGTAAACTTGCAAGGAGCGATGTGGCGGCGCGCACCGGATGCGGGTCGAAGTTTCATCGCTGACCCTTCTGCGGCGACCGCTGCGCAACGCTCCTGCTCTCCCACATCTGCACCGCCGAACCAACCACGTTGCCTCCTGCCTTCTGGACGAATCTGGCCGGCGTGAGATCCTGCGTGATCGCCTCGGTGAGGCCGAAGATGCGGCGCGAGGTGGACGAGGAGGGCATGCCTACCGCCGGATCTTCTTCGGTCAGGGAGAACTGGGAGTTGAGGCGGTCAAAGGGGACTGTTTCGACTCGTCGCGCGGTGTCGTCGGAGGTGGTGAAGTCCCAAGAGTCGGTGTCTGGCTTGCGGGATGACTTGTCGGGTGACCGCGAAGCCGTGCGCGGTGCGGCGGGGGGCGATCGGATGGCGGACCTAGGCGTGTTGGCGATCGGGCTGGTTGGCACGGCGGAGGACCCTCGTGCTGGAGTAGACGGCGTGATGAATGCGCCTGCGAGACCGTATCCCGCCGGCGCTCCCCCTGTGGGGATGGCGGATGGAGCTAGGGCTTGGCTCGTCGAAGGCGCGTGCAAGTGTGGCAGTTCCAGCGGCGGCAACAGCGGTGCAGGCTTGAGCTTGGGACTCTCTAGCCAGTCCGTCAGGTGATACGGCAACGCAAATCCTGCCTGCTGGGCTAGGCTCAGGTACCTTGCCAATTCGAGATGCGTCGTGGGGTAGTAGTGCTGGGAGGCCTTCCTGAGCGTCACCAGCACGCGTTCGAGGCCAGACGCAAACATACTGCTGTGGAACTCCGCCGCCGTCATGGCGGGTCGCGGAAGCTGGTGCGACTTAATCTGACCCAGCACGTTGGCCACCGCGTTGATGAGTCGTAGGTGCACGGTGAGGTAGGCCATCGCCTCGAACTCGACGCCACCCGTCATTCCGCCTGGGACTTTCGGGCCTTTGATGCTGTCGATCTTGTCCGACAACTCGTCGAAGCGCCAGTAGAAGTTCTGCGAATGGCAGAAGATCCAGAAGTAGTCGCGGCAAACGCACGAGATTTCGACGACGTAGGCCTTGAATGGACGCGGAGCATGGGTCTGCTTGATAAAGTCGACCACCGAGTCCTTGGCCGGATCGGACGGGTTTTGAAGGAGCTCAATGAGGTAGTTGAGCGAAGAGTGGGAATGAGAGTGCGAGGCAGGAAGCTGAAGGTCGAGAAGGATGGAGAGGAGCTCGATCATAAGCTTGCGCGTGCCGAGGTCGCCAGGTTTCTTCTCGGAGAAAAGCAGGTCGGCCAGTTGACGGAAGGGTCGAGGGGCCTGGGAGGCGAGTGCGTTGCGACCGACTTCGGTAGTGCTCAGCGCTACAAAGCAGCGGAGTAGCTCATGAAGGAGCATGTCGTCGTGCTGTTCCTCTCGCCATTCCATCGCCAGCAGCTCATCGAGCCGAGCAAGCATCGCATCGTAGCCGCCGCACTCGGCACCGATGAAGGTCGAGATCCAGATCGGGGATTCTGCCGCCAAGACGGCACGCATGCGTTTGACGCGGGCGACGTCGATCCTGCTCGCATCGGTGCACTTGAGCATGGTAGCAAAGCTCTCGGGAGTCTCCTTGCCGAAGGAAGCTGCGAACTCTTTGCCGAAGGACATGGATCGAGGTCGTGCGGTGGAAGTCACGCTGCTGGTACCGCCAGCGGTGGATGCAGCGAGAGAAATGAACGATCCTCCCTGGCCCAAGTTGGGATTCGACTTTTTGAACGCGTCACGGATGCCGATGCGCGAGCCGTTGGAAGGCTGCTTGGTGTGTCCAGAGCCTGATGAGCCGGAGTTGGCTGAGCCAGAAGAGGCCTGTCGAGGGGGCCCGGACCCGAACAGCTGGGCTGTGTTGGGGGCCGCCATCAGCTCGTCAGAGTCGCCAGAGTGGTTCAAAGTGGAGGGCTGATCCGGTCGTGGAGAGGAAGGCAAGAGAACCGATCCTGGACGACTCGCTGGTCGATTCTTGAGGAGGTCAGGAATGGGCATGCGGGTCGACTTTGCGGGTGAAGAGGACAAGGTGTCCAGACCAAAAGCAGCCAGGCTCAGAGTGGCTTGACCCTGGAGCATGGACGCTTTGACGGTAGGGTTGAGGCCAAGAAGCTTCTGACGCAGGTCTGGCTGCACCTGGAGCTCGTCGAGGAGGTCGACAAAGTCGGAGTCGATCTGCTCGGGCGTGCGTGTGTCTGCGTACGACTGAGCTGGAGCAGCTTCTCGGTTGAGCGTATCGGTCTTGTCTTTGCCAAAGAGCCTGCTTCGGCTTCGACTGCGGCTGCGCAGTTCCTTCTTTGGGCTGGAGGAAGAGCTGAGCTTGGAGCGAGACGCTCTGCTGTCGACGTCGTCAGAAGAGTTGCCGCGAAGACGATATTTAGAATCTATAGGCAAAGGCTGTGCTAAAGAGGGAGTGCCAGTCGACCTTCCCCGCTGGTGCTGCTGGTGTGCTCGAGGATCATTTTCTTTGCAGCTGTGAGGGTCGGATGAGGAAGAGAGGGCCGAGTGCTGACGAGAGTACTGTCCAGGTCGAATGCGACTGGAATCGGTGGCAGTAGCGGCGGCGGCCATGATGGCGAGGTGAGTCGCCCGTTCTGGCCGAGACGATGACGTACGGTGAGGAAGGAGGACGGAGTATATGAAAACAGGCCAGACTGCGATGGAGTGATGAGTGACAAGAAGAAGGAGTGGCTTGTCGTCCACTCGCAGCAGACGAGGAAAGGGCGCTTACTGTGCAGGGTTCAGCGGGAGCATCAACTTGTGTCTCACTTGGGCGTGACCAAGGCGCAGCGGGCTGCCCACTCTGCAACTGCAAATGAGGCAGCTCTCCGCTCTGTGACTTTCCGAAGTGGCCAAATTGGACAGCCAAAGATCTACACTCGATAAAGTCACACTTGAATAGGACGTGTCTGCGCGACACAGCATCACGTGCAGTTCCGCTCGTGCGCTCTAGCCCTCCTCGCTGCCGGTCTGAGAGTATCACAGCGCTGTGCGATCCACACACGTGGACGAGCAGCTCATATGCGGCCTTGCTGGACTCGGAAGGTGGTGTCGTCGACAGATGGCGAAGACAAGGTGGACGCAGAAAGTAGCTATGTTAGACCGACAACGCTTTGGTAGGACATAATTCGTACCACGTGAAGTGGCGCGCTGCGCTGCAACTCAAAAAGCGCACAAAGTGGACTTTGACTCAACATCAACACTCACTGCTCCACTGCCTCTCGACTCTGTCCAACACTTTGTTCGTCATGCATGCACCCTCCCCTCGTCCTTCCTGGTCTTGACCAAATCTTGCCGCTCTCAAGCATCCGGACAGGAGTGCAGGGATCTATGAACCAGCCCAAGCGAGCTGACCTGTCCCATCTGACAGTCCAGATTCGGAGTTGAGACACACTTCTACCACCGTACCTGTCCCCCCACCCACCAGAGCTTTATTGTATCAAAGCCACCCCATCCTATCTCATATTGCCGGTCTCCACAAAGGCCTTGTGATTGCGAGCAGCGTCAGCTGGTCTGGTGCTGCCTCGATATCGCTGTACCGTTGCGGTAACCGAATCTCGTCACGCGAGCTCATCTATGCATCATGGCTCCCTCCCCACCCTTGCCTTCATCTGTGACCTCATCTCCTTCAGCAACGCCGCTAGACGCTCGTCAGGGTCTGCCTTTGACCTCTTCGGCATCTTCGAATCTCTCTGCTACCGATTCGCTCGCTTCCGCTGCAAGTTCTCCTTTAGCAACATCGGTATTGTCCATTGCCACCTCCCTCGCCTCTTTACCTTCCGAGCCATCCATCGCTGCCGAAACCTATCCACCACCGAGTTCGCGTTCTGCCGACCAGGAGCAGACAAAGGCTCCTCTGCGACCATCACGCACCTCCATCTCTCCTCGCAAGCATCCTGTCCCTGCTGCCGCAGCTCCACGCAAGTCCACGCTCTTGACCGCAACACGCACGACCACCGCATCATCTCCACTCAAGGCGTCGGCTCGCCGCAGCACCATGACTCGACCCAACACAGAGCATCGCAGCTCCCTCGCAGCCATGAAGAAGCCCAAGGTGGGCTCTCCCACCAAGTCGTCACCTTTCACTCGCCTCGTCGATCTCGATGGCGACACGAGCATGTCCACAGTCGCCGAAGATGAGGCGTCCACTTCCGCCCTTCCGCTCGCCTCTTCCTCGTCGTCCGACAAGCAGAACGTCGTGGTCTGCGTCCGAATGCGCCCGACTCGCAGCCTTGACTCCTCACCACCCGTCTGGTCATGCGACGCATCCACACACCGCATCAGCCCCACCGAGCACCATCCAGCCATCTCCAAACGAACCACCTCCTCCGAACGCGCCGGCGCCACCCTCCCCGTTCCTACAACACACGAACCCGACGAAACATACAGCTTCACCTTTGATCATCTCCTCCTCTCCCCCGCTACAACCTCGGCGATGTTCACCTCGCACATCGCCCCCGTCATTCGAGCCGCAATGGAGGGATACAACGGTACCGTCTTTGCCTATGGCCAAACGGGCAGCGGCAAAACGCATACCATGTCCGGCAGTGCCTCGGAGCCAGGGGTGATCCCACGGGCGGTGGAGCAGGTGTTTGAGCTGATCGAGGATGATGTGGAGCGGGAGTATCTGTTGAGGGTGAGTTATTTGGAGATATATAATGAGACGTTGAAGGATTTGCTCGCACCACTGCCGGCGTTGAGGGGGAGTTTGCAGACGCACGAAGAGCGGCCAGCATCGCCGGTGAAAGGTGGGGCGGGGAGCACGTTGAGGATCATCGAGGATCGCTCTCGGGTGCTCATCACGGGGTTGAGGGAGGAGATCGTGACGAGTCCATCTGTGGTGTTGGACCTACTGCAGCGCGGACAGGAGGAGAGACACGTCGGTGCGACGGATTGGAACGAACGTTCCTCCCGCTCCCACTGCGTTTTCACTCTCACTATCGAGTCTCATCCCCGAACTTCCTCGCCAGACACCGGCAAGGAAGTCCGAATCAGCCAGCTCAACCTCATCGATCTCGCCGGCAGCGAACGCGCCGCATCCCAAGCAGAAAGACGCAAAGAAGGCGCCTTCATCAACAAGTCCCTCCTCACCCTCGGCACGGTGATCGGCAAACTTGCCGAATCACCCGAAGCATCCGACCACATCCCCTATCGAGATTCCAAACTCACGCGCATCCTTCAGACATCTCTGTCGGGAAATGCCAGGATCGCGGTGATCTGCACGCTGTCTCCGGACGCAGAGCATGCTGGGGAGACGCTGTCTACGTTGAAGTTCGGGCGGAGGTGCAAGATGGTGGTGACCACAGCGAGGAAGGGGACGAGTATGGATGATAAGGCGTTGTTGCAGCGGTATCGGCGCGAACTCGATGCGCTACGGGCCAAATTGGAGGGTACGACGTCCACCGATAGCCTGCCCAGCAGCAACGTGGATCTGTCGCACTCGCACCGCGAACTGGATCAGCTCAACGCCCAACGTCAGTCGGCGCAACACGAACTCGAATCTATGCAGCAACAACGCGCGGACCTGCGCGGACAGATCGAACACCTCACCCGACTCATACTCACCAGTCAGAGCGTGGCTGACAGTCCCGCAGGACCAAGCACACCAATTCGAGCACGCAACGCACACGCATCGGCGCTCACCCGCCGCGGTCCGAGGATGAGCGATTGGGCAGGATACAGCAGTCCCGTCCCCCAACCTGGTGGGGAGAAGCCGTTTGAGCTCGAGACGCAGCTCGCGGGTCTACGAAGGCAGGTGCAACAGCTAATGGAGGCGCGGGAGACGCTCGTGCGGGAACACGCAGCGGAGATGGCCCAGAGGGACAGGCGCGAGGCCGAGCTCGAGGCTGCCATGCAAAGGAACAAGCAGGAGCTGCAGGAGGCCGGAGCTGCGTGCGAAAAGCTGAAGGGGGAGCGCGACGAGGCGAGAGAGGCCGCGCTAGAAGAGACAGAGACGGTCAAGGAGGTCAGAAGGTTCTTGGACGAGCAGCTGGAGGCGAACCGACTGTCGAGAGCTGAGATGGAGACCAGAGCGCAAGAGGAGGAGCAAAGGATGCAGGCGGAACTGCAGGCGCTGAAGGAACAGCTTGTCGCCAAGGAGGCTGAGCTGGCGGAAGCGAAGGAGCGATTCGACTCAGAGCTGGCGGAAGCGAAGAAGGAGACCGAGCAGCAGAAGGCTGCGATCGAGACGGTGGAGTCGCAGCTTGCAGAGGCACGCAAAGCGGCGGATGAGGAGAAGACGGCCAGGTCCAAGGCCGAGGTAGAACGGGCGGAGGCGGATCAGGCTCAGCAGGCGCTGCAAGTGCAGCTGGTGGAGGCGAGGGAGCAGTTCAACGCAGAACTCGCGGAAGTGAGCTTATTGGCGGAAGAACAGAAGGCAGTGAGGACGAGAGCCGAGGAGGAGCGAGAAGAAGTTAACAAGGTGCGCCAAGCGCTACAGGCACAGCTGGCCGAGGCGGAGGCTTCAGCGGCAGAGCTGAAGCAGAACCTCGCCTCGAAGGACGATGCCCATGCCGAGCTCCAGGAAGATGTTCGCAAGCAAGACGAGCAGGCGCAGGCACAGCTCCACCAACGGCAAACTGAGCTGGAAGAGCGCAAAGCCGAGATCGGGCGCCTCCGAGCTGAGCTCGAAGCGAACCAAACCCGGCAAGCCGAGTCGGAGGATCTCATTCGTCAGCAAGACGCACAAGCTCAGGAAACGGTCCACAAACGCGAAGCAGAGCTGGCCGAACGAGAGGAACAGATTGCGCATCTTCAGGCCGAGCTCGGGAGGGCTCAACAACGTCGAACGGAGTCTGAGCAGCTCGCTGGCAAGCAAAACGAAGAGGCTCAAGCGCAGCTGCAGCAACGTCAAGCCCAGCTGGATGAACGCGAGGCTCAAATCGAAGTCCTTCGTGCTGAGCTCGAGCAGACACAACAACGTCAAATCGTGTTCGAAGACCTTGCACGCAAGCAGGACGAGACATTACAGGCGCAGCTGCAGCAACGTCAAGGCGAGTTGGTCGAAAGAGAGACTCAGTACGAGCAGCTTCGTGTCGAGCTCGAACAATCCCAGCAAGCCCAAATCGAGTCCCAGGCTCTCGCACGCAAGCAAGGCGAGGAGGCGAAAGCGCAGCTGCAGCAACGTCAAGCAGAGTTGCGGGAACGCGAGGCCGAGAACGAGCGTCTTCGCGCCGAGCTCGAGCAGAGTCGACTTCATCAATGCGAGGCAGAGCAAAAAGACGCTCAGATCAAACGCCTCTGTGGCGAGCTCAATGAGAGCCGACAACGTCAAACCGAGTCAGAGGATCTCGTTCGCAAGCAGGATGAGGAGGCGCAAGCACAGCTGCAACGACGTCAAGCCGAGTCGGCCGAGCACGAGGTTGAGATGGCATCGATTCGGGCAGAGCTCGAGCAGACACGCCGCGAGCTGGGTGCTCGACCAGCGCCAGAAACTCTGCGGGAGCTTGCTTCGCTCCAAACCACCCTCTCTCACAGCGAGGCAGAGCGCCGGTCGCTGCAGGCCGAGCTCGCAGAGGTCCGAGCTGCGGCGTCAGCCCGCAAGGCGGATGCGTCAACGATCGCGTCGCTCCACGAAGCGCTTGAGCGAGCCAACACCAAGCTAGCGGCGCTGGAGGCGGACAACACACTGCCTCTGGCGAAGCAAATGGATGTAGGCGGCTCAACCTTGCGTCCCGCCTCCAGTCCGGGTCTTTCCCGCACTGGCTCTGTCAAAGAGTATCGGCGCTACCAATCCGCCTCCCCTGGCCCACCCTCAGCGTCGCCTCCGGCATCCACACGGAGTGTCATACTCACCCACCAGGCGTCGCCGAGCCGCACAGCCGAAAGGGACGAGATCGACCGCTTGAACGCAGTTATCAGCAGTCAACGCGCGCTGATGTCGGACCTCGAGCACTCGGTCGCATCCTGGAAAGACCGATTGCACGCCCAGACGGAGCTCATCCATCGCCTCATGGCCCAACCTTCCTCTTCACCTCCAGTGTCGGACACCGAAAACGCCTGTGTGACGCCAACCAAGCGCGAGGAGTCCTTCCACACCTTGCCGCGGACCACACACCTCGCACTCACCGGTAAGGGTACACCGACAAAAAGTGTGTTGGGCAGCTGGAATCGCAACTCGCCCTCCCCGTTGCCCGTGTCGGACAAGATGCAGGAGACAACCGGAAAGAGGAAGCCGAGAAAGACCATAGAGTTGGACATGAAGCTACTCAATTCGAGTCCGAGGGTCGAAGGTGGTAGGACAAGGTTCGGCGCCGGCGCGGGAGGTGGGGAGGATACCCCGACAAAGAGGAGGGGCACGACTGCGAGTCAGTTCTATGTGTGAGGGCGTTGAGCAAAAACGCTCCGCTGCAATGCATGCTTTTCGTTCAGAGCTGGAGTGTGACTGGATGTATGAGGTTCAGAGCGTGAGACTCGTTAGAGATGTCACACCAGGCAGCGGATGTCACGAGTGAGAATGACAGAGTCAACGGAAGTATGAAATACATGAAGCTGGCTGCAAACGCAGCCAACGGGCAAATCCGAGTATGTGTACAAGAGCAACGTAGAGAGTACACGTGGAGAAAGCTGATCATAGTGTACAAGGTATGTGTCGAGTTCAGCGGTGGCAGTGGGTCTACTCCTCGGCCACCCCATGCGCCACCGCAGCCTGCGCAGCGGCTCGAATGGCATCAGCCGTGAGCGCGCTGCTGAGATCCAACCCGCCATCGTCGCTCTTAACCGCATCGGCGGGCGGCGTTTCGGGCAGGGACGAGTGGACGAGCTGCTTGTACAGCGCTTCCGAGACGACGCTCTCGATGGTCTGCAGGGCTGCGGCGCTGACGGCTGGGTCCAGCTCGTCGGTCTCGCCGATCGCAGTCGGGAGCGCTTGGCTCTCGGGGTTGGCGTCGGTGCTGCCGATGGTGGCGGCGATGGCGCGGCTGATCGCGTTCGAGACGGGGAGCGAGAGTGAGTCGCTATCGATCAGTGGGGCGGTGGAGGATGCCTGGGCGATAGCGTCGAGTGCAATCGAGACGGCGAGTGAATGCGCAGGGTCCGTGGACTCGGTCGGTTCAGCATCGGCGTCTGCTTGCTTGCTATCGGCACCGGCAGCAGCCGTGGAGCTCACGTCGGCTACAGTCGGCGCGCTAGCGCTTTCGACCTTGACAGCATCGGGCGCCTCCGCTTTGACTGGCGATACCGACTTTGCTGCTGGCGTCGCGGTCGCAGCAGGGTTCTGCGTCGATGATGCAGAGGATGAGCTGGACGTCGACATCGCTCGTACGGCTACAGGCGCTAAAGCTCCATTCGTCGCCGCCCCGCCTGCACTAGCGGCAGCTTTGATAGCCTCTTCCTCCTTCCTCTTCTTGCTGTTCTTGCGGTGCACGCCTGGCAGACTTCCACCGCCACCGCCTCGGCTCTTCGGCACAATACTCGGATCGCCCGTCGGCTCGATGAACTCGACCTCGCCGTCCTTGCCCTTTTTCTTCTTCTTGCGCGAGAGCGAGCGGGCGTATCGAAGACCGCAGGCGTTGCACAGCGTCTTGTGCCCCGATGGCCCACGACGCCATTCGGGACTGTTGATCTTACCGCAGCCCGTGCAGGCTTTATTGGGCGAATCGGGCGAGTCACCGGCAGCGGCCAGAGCGGCTGCGGTGGCAGGCGATGGCGAAGCATTGTGGTGCGAGCGCCCGTTGGCTGCCTTCGACGCCGGCGTGCTGGTCTTGCGGTCCGCGGGTCGATTGGCGACAGGAGTTGCGGGCGGTTTTGCAGGCGCATTCGTGTACATCAGGCTTCCAAGCGCGGAAATGCCACCGGACTCTGACTTGATCGCTGGTTTGTGGTACTTCGAGATGGACGGCTTGTGTGCGTGCCCATTTGCAGGCTTGACGGTGTGGCCATTCGATGGCGCGACACGCTCCTGAGTTTGAGGCGTCGAAGCCGGGGCAGCCGCATTGGCAGCTGGCAGCGTCGATACGGCAATGGAAGCCGCCGTCTGAGGCTTGATGCCGTTTGTGACATATGCTGTTAATTCATTCGACTGGATGTCAAGCTCCGTCCGCTGACGCTTGTTGGGAGACTCTGTCGATGCGTCGTCCTCGGCCTTGCGTCTTTCCGGCTGATTCTGCGGCGAAGTCTGCGCTTGCAGAACATGCTTTGCGTCAGGCGTCGGTAGCGGTTGCTGGGAGGTCGTCTGGAAGCAAGCCAGGATGACGCCGCCATAAGGTATGAGGACGCTTTCGATGTTGCGAATCTTGCCCTCGGTAGTGAGAGTGTGCTTGGCACGGAAGCGCCGTGTGCAGCTTGTATTTGCGTCTGACAGGGACGACGAGGCAGGTGCGATAGAAACGCCCTGTGCGAGACGAGCAAAGTCGTCGGCAAAGTAGGAGCCGTCTTTGAACGCCGTCGTTTCCGACTGCGAAACCAAGCTGGGCTCGACATCGCGCAAGAACAGTCGCGGTGGCGGCCAGCTCAGCAACACGCGGTTGTCACCACCTGCCTCGAGCACCTGAAAGACGTGATCCGGTCCAGCGTCGGGAATCGTCTCTCTCGGCGTGGCCTTGACCTGCTTCCAAAGCGAGTCGCACTGCCGCAATGTGAAAGTGCCTCCGGGAATGCCGCACCAATTCGTCCACTCCGACTTGTGATGCTCGTCATTGTCCTCCGCCGCCTTGTCGATGATGGCGTGGAAGAAGCACAGGAGCATGCCATCGCCGATCCAGTTGATGATGATGTCGATGGCCACAAAGCTGTCGTCCTCGACGTAACGATCTGCCTCCGGGTCGCGGGGAGGATCGACAGCGCCGAGCAGCTCGCGAATGTGAGGCACGCGCGAGTAGCGACATCGTGTGACACTGCCGAAGAGGGTCCGACTCTCGACGATCTTTTGCATGTCGTCGCAGACGCGGTCTCGCTCCTCGGGGTGGACATAGTCGTAGAAGTCGGAGCCGACCATCAGACTGGACTGTTCAGCCATGTGTTGCTGCAAGACGGGATCGAGGTAAACGAACTGAAGCCTCTCGCCTGTTGGACCCTTGCCTTGAGAATGGTCTGCCGAGAGAAGGGCCCAGTAACATCGGGTCTTGCCGAGCTCAACAGTTGCCTCGGTGAAGGGTAATTGGCTGAAATCTTGTGGCGCAGTCCGAGTGCCGTCAGGACCTGCGCAGTGCTGGGCAGAGCCGCCTGGCGTGCGCTTGCCGATGGGGAGAGGGAAGGGCGAGAGGTGGTCGATGTACTTGTGACATTGGTCCTGAATGGCAGTGCGAGTATCGTCTGTGTCAGAGCCGTTGACAGAAGTGCCGTTGGTGCCGACACTGTTGGGATTGGGCGTTGCGCTGGAGTCGAAGCTGTCCTCGGAATGCGCTTTCTGTTGATCGTCGCCAGCGTGCTGCTGCTGTGCATGGACCGAGGCTGCAGCAGCGGCGAGCAGATACGAGTCGAGGTCACCGGGAGCGTTCGGATTGTCGTCCATCGCCTGGCCTTCATCAATGCTCTCTGTTTGGCCTTGAGCGACTGCAGCCATGGCTGCTGCTGCAGCGGCCAGAGCAGCCTCGTCAGGCACATGTATCGACGCTAGTTCCACGTCATGGTCTGTGCCGGGGAGTGGGGGCGTTGCCGGCGCCGGTTCGGCGTCTGCAGTCATGGAATCGTCGAGCATCGATGGGTTCGGGACCGGCGGCGCTGCTGCTGATTGAGTGTCGACGAGCATGTCGTCTGCTGAGTCGATCGTCATGACAGAGCGACGCACTGTAACGGTGTTGTTCCGGGTCCGTCAACCCGCGATTGTGAAGTGTTTGTCGATGGAGAAATGAGCCGACCGAGTGTCAATTCGAGCTGTGATCGTGCGCACATTCGATGCTGCTGAGCTCGATGGACTTGTGTTTGAGGTTCGAGGTGAGATTGGATCCACTGGCTCTGGAGTATCGCAGCCTGTTGTTCCCACCTTTGTTCCGCGTGAGTCGTGACTTCAGCAAAGTCGATGAAATACCGAGTTGAGAAGGAGACAGATATGCCGGCGATGTACGTGGCAACCAGATACTGAGCGCCAAGATGAAGGCTGACGAGGACGCGGGGGTTTGAAGCCGGTCGAGGGCGTGAGAGGGAGACAAGGAGCAACGAGAGGCGTGCTTTGGCTCGACGGATGGACCTTTCCTTTTCGAGCAGCGTAGGCTTCCGTTCCGATTCTCGAGACGTCGACTGCGGTAGGCTCAGCTAGTGCATGCGAACTTGTCCGGAAGAGAGGAGAAAGATCGTGACGAGCGATGGAAAGACTAGCGAAGGTATAGGCTCGGCATTAAGTCTTGTAGAAAGCTGCAAGCTCGACCTTACGTCTGCATATTCCAGGTCTTCTTCTTCTTAATTCAGGGTCACGTTTGTGGGATGCAGACCCCAGACGGACGGTGACGACTCTCAATGAATTTTCTTTAGAGTGAAGCGCTTCATCTGCCAAGGCTGGCGCGGCCTCTGCGAAGGCCAGCCGCTTCGAAGCGAAAAGAAAGAGTCTTGTTCGGATGCCTTTGACCGGCGGACAGTCTATCGGGCTAGTCGAAGCTGAGATCGCCGATAGGACAGAACTTCGGATTTCGCGCTCTGGCTTCAGAAAAAGTGTCAAGAAGAGCTTGAACTTTTTTGCCTTGCTTCGGCATGAGGATGCGGCCAAGGTGATGTCGACTAGGCGACTAGGCTCCTTGTCCATCACGCTGTCACACTCGCATACTGCAACGCTGCAACTCATCGGCTGTCTCCGTAGAGGCTATCTTGGTCACCGGCACTAGATCTGGAAGAGCTGACGAGGCTTCCGAGCAAGGACCATCACCATGGCCTCGACCTCCACTTCTGCGCCGATCCCATCGGATCCCCCAACGTCGAGCGTGGCATCCAGCTCACGGAGCGCAAACGTCGACGATGCCTACATCAAAGCCGGTGATCTCGTGATTGTATTTGCGTCCCGAGACAAGACACCAATGCCGCTGACGGTCACGCCAGGCGAGCACGTCTCCAACATGTTTGGCCATTTCCCGCACGACGACATGATCGGCATGCCCTACGGCAGCAAGATGGTCTCCAAGAAAGGACGCGGATACGTCTACCTACTTCGACCGACACCCGAACTGTGGACACTGGCGCTGCCACACCGCACGCAGATTCTGTATGCACCCGACATGTCGTTCATCTCGATGAAGCTCAACATGGGTCCCGGGAGTCGCGTTATTGAGGCCGGCACGGGGTCGGGCAGTTTCAGCCACGTCATTGCTCGCACTGTCGGTCGTGCTGATGCTGGTCCGCGATCGAATGGCGTCGCGAATGGAGAGGATCGGAGCAAGGCGGAGGGGATGCAAGTGCCAAGGAACTGGAAGGGCTTGCCCAACCACTTGCAGCAGAACCTATCGCGAGGGAGAGGACAGCCACGCGATCTGGAGGATGCTGCCGAGACGGTCGAGAACGGAACAGTCGAAGCTGGAGACGCCTCCAAAGCTGACGCAGCATCAGTCGAAGCAACCGCGCAGCGACCCGACACGGATGCGCACGTCCCCGAAGAGCACGGCCGCCTGTGGAGCTTTGAGTTCCACGAACCGCGTGCTGACAAGGCCAGAGCCGAGTTTGCAGCACACGGCATGGACAGGGTGATCGTTCTCAACCATCGAAATGTCTGCAAGGACGGCTTCGGACTTACCGACGCTGCTGACTCTGTCTTCCTCGATCTTCCCGCACCGTGGGAAGCGGTCGGACATGCCGCCCAGGCATTGCGGCGCGATACGGTGACGCGCATCTGCTGCTTCTCCCCCTGCATCGAGCAGGTGCTCAAGACAGTCACCGCGCTCAACGAGAACGGCTTTACCGATGTGGAGACGTTCGAGTCGCTGGTGCGCACGCACGAGAGTCACTCCGCTGCCGGTCCCGAGGTCAGCATCGACGAGGCCATCACGCGCATTCAGATGGTGGAGAAGCGCAAAGAGGCGAGACGAATCATTCAGATCGAAAAGGCACGCGGCAACAGAGGTCAATCGAAGGGCGCCAACCGAGCAATGGCCGAGGCGGATGCCGATGACGATGCGGAGGGTGATGCGAGCATGGGCGAGCCCTCGACCACGACAGGCAGCTCGGCTGATGCCGATCTCAAGCGCAAGCACGACGACGAAGAGGACGGTGCAGACGACGGAACAGCTGCTCCCTCGTCAGACAAGGCTGCCAACGACACGTACCAGCGAGGCGTGCAAGAGGGGGTCGCCGTCACCAAGAAAAAGGCTCGAATGATGCAGCAGCAGACCCACCAGAGTCAGCCGATCCAAGCCGCCACCGTCTACTCAAAGCCCTACTACGAGGTAAGTTGGTCTCGTCTCACAACAGGGCGAGAGCAGCACGAACACTGACCATGTTCGATCTTGTTCTTCTCATATGCAGATGCGTGGCCACACGAGCTATCTCACCTTTGCGACGCTATTGCCTCGCGACATGACGGGCGGTCTGTGATGACATCGCAATCGAGACAATCCCATTCCAGCATTGCTGTGGTAGAACCGAGTAGAGTCGTGCTGATTGATGTCTGTGTGCAAGACAAGCTTCTGCTTGAGGCCCAAGATGTGAGATCTGCCGATGAGGTTTGTTGCAAGCTAATCTCGTCAGACTCGCCCCGATTGGGTCTTGTGGCAGAGTAGCCAGGCCCGCTCATGGCTCTCTCCCCTCGTGACCGAGAAGGAATTCTCTTCACACGCATGATGGTTTTGCCGCTGCATAGCTTAGCATCCTCAAGTCGAAGCGAAAGGGATCTGACCGTGTCCAGGTCGGGTACAGGTGCTCGGAGGTGGTACGCGAAGCGGCGTCTCAACCCAAGGGTTCGGGGTACTCAACGTGTCGCCATGTGCGGCTGCATAACCGCCGTTGTAGAATGCATTGCATGTGTCAGCATTCTTGACACATTCTCGCCATCGATTGCGATTGCTTATACGTGTCTGCACTGACTGGATGACGGTCGCGGCTTCTTCAGGCCCCATGCGCGGCGCATTCCTGCATTCTAGAGTGTGAAAAGTGAAGCGGGCCCAAATACCAGGCGAGCCCTGCTCCGACAAACAGATGCACGTCGTTGGTGCGCAGCAGCCGTCCATCACGGCGGTGCGGAATCCACGTCGCAAGTCAGGCCAGGGCACATCGCGCCATCCGGGAAGCAAGTGAGGCGCTGCGATCCCGATCCGCGACCAACGTGCCAGCATTTTGGCTCGTCGCTGAGTCGCACGGCCACAAAGCAGGCACCAACTCCGAAAAGCGGTGATGCTCCCCGAAGCGTCAGGTGGTCAAGCGCGGTGTCGCTCTTCAAGAAAGATGGCATGGACAAGAGTACGCACGCACAGAATTCAGTCGTGCAGGCGGACTCCGGTAATCGACTAGGTATGCAGTGCCTTATCTTTTGGGTCCAAGTGCGAGACGTCTTGACCGAACTCTCGGTGAGTCGCCTACTCTGGCCTCGATTCGAATTCCGCTCTAACTGCGCTCGCTTCCCCGTTCCGATGTCTCGTCCCAATCAGGATGACCTATGACCTGCCCTGAGACACGTTCGACGCAGAGACGGTGCCGAGTCGCGGAGAAAAACGGACTCCGAGGCACCTCGGTGTTCAGAGCTTTTGCCCATCCATCGGTGCTGAATCGACCGAACCACCTCCCTGAACAAGGCGGCGGCTCTACGGTTTGTTTTCCATTGTCGCGACTGCCCGAGCGGGTGCACTTCGTAATTCACGTTAACAATGGCAAAGTCACAGGCGCAACAGGAACAAAAGTGCCACTGACCAAAGCGATGCACACAACGGACGCCGATCTCGCGACGGACGTTCGAGGGGTAAGCACGTTCCAGACCGACTCACCCGATTCGCGGGTCTTGGCTCGCGGGGAAAAAGGGTCTCCTGCCAACAGGCGTGACCGAGAAGGACGCGATGTTCCAGTTGCGACTTCCAGGCAAAACAGAAAGGGTAGCAATCACATGGAACAGAGGCAGGCTCGCTAGAGTACGGATGTCGGAAACGGAACGGGGGACGACATCTTGAGTCAACTAAAGCAGTCAGTCACGAGGCTGTCCATCGACCTGCTCGGCTATCTATTTCGATACTCACACGGTGCCAAAACAGAGAGTCGTTAATGCACCTTCCTTCTTCGCTTCCGTGCCGGTCGTACTGGCAGAAGCCCGACGCCAAGGATGCGCTCGCTTGTAAGCGGGGCGGATCCGCCTCGCTTTCGTCGACCTGTTCCGCTGCAGGTGGTGGTAGGGTTCAGATGAGCGTGAGACTTGGCACATCGCAAGCTGACGCGCGTCGTCCGTCGAGAGGAATCGCATCTGTTGGCGGATGCAGCGGTTATGCATAACGAGCGTGAGCGATCGAGACGAGGCGTCTTTGCATCTCAGATTCGGTTGTCCTTGAGACGCCCTCAAGCTCGCCCGCATTGTTGTACGAAGCTGACCCGTTCACGTCGTTGCTGATGCTGACACCACCCTTGCGGAGAGCAAGCATGTCGTCGGCCTCTGAAAATTGAGACGCTCTCGTCGGACATTGTTTGCGGGTTGTTCCTGAGCCGCAAGCCACGAATTTGGGCAGCATATGCCGGAGTTGGTTTGTTGTTACGAACCCGAATCTAGTCGCGGTCGCGCATACCCTTTCGCCCTGAAGAGCCTTTCAAATGGTGAAAGGAGGATGGGATGAATGAAGATGCAAGATGCCCGTCTTTGCGGCTCCCAACGTTGAGCCTTGATTGCCGAGCTCGGCTTGGTCTTGGATTTGCGGAAGGATCGGACCGGCTCTGTCGTCGGCCGCCTCGGGTGCACTAGTAGTCAGTAGCGCGCGCGAGACGGCTCGGTGAAAGGTACCACCGAGACAAGCGAACCGAGAGCGGAAATCCCCCTCGTCCAGCCGAGCTGCCATGGAAATTCCGTCGGGCTCGTTGGCTACGACGATCCGATACGTCGGTTACTTACCCACTCACGTCACCGGACCCTAAAAGCGTCTGTTTGCCAGTTGAAAAGACCCGGAGCCCTGCCCGGGAATGAGCTTGAATTTCAATTTGATTCAATCAATAAAGCGGGTGACGACCGACCGCGTGGAAGCCGCATCTCGTCGGTCAACCCAAAGAGGCATAGGGGGGTCACGTTCCAGGTCGAAGCCCTCCCCCCAGATCCATGCAAACACAAGCTCGGTTCCTGCTGGCTGTCGACGCTGTTCTCAGGGTGAGAAATGCATTGCCTGTGGAAGGAATCATCGCATCGCAAGAGCGCCATCCGAACCAGCCTTGCCATGGTGGACGTCCAGTCTCCATGGTCGAGACCTCTGACTGCCAAGATGAACTTGCCAGCAAAGATCTGGTTCGGTGGGTAATGACGCGAGAGCCCTTTCATGCAAAGAGCGTCGACTTGAAAGCAAACCTGATGCGATGTGGAGTCCGTCTGTCGGACTTTTTTCTTTTGGAGTGGCCCAATCGCGCTCCTCCAACGCGAGCCAAAGCCACGACGACGACGCCAGGGAATCGAAAAAGCGAACGGAGAATGGCGGCGCAAAGAGACAGACTGCCGATTCGCAGGCCAACCCGAATTCTTCGTTATTATAAATGGGTCTTCTCAGCTTGTTCTTCTTCTTGGGCCATGTCGAATGTGCATTTGTTTCGAAAAAGGGTGCGCAAATGAACCTCACGCGTCTCTCCCCATTCCGCTGGCTCGGCCGTGCTATTGTTCTCCATTGTTATTATTGTGCTTTCCGTCCCGTGCTTGGCTGTGCTTGAATCACCATCGCTTTGGGACCTGTCTGCGGTTCTCAGCCCGACCTCATTCAATAAACAATTCCAAAAGGGTCCGTCGCTGCCCGCCTCTGCATTTATTATTATGATAGATTGGAGTCGGTCTTCTAAATTTGGCCGGTTGTCGGTGGTGGCCATCTGAAGCAGATGCGATCGCAGGAGGAGTTTTGAAGCACGAAAGACGATGTCACGCTCAAGAGATCGTGTCAAGAACGATCACGACCAAATGCATGCTCGCGCGAGCGATGGAGTAGCAACAGTAGGAACAGAGAGGAGCATCAACATTCGGAAGGTACCTCGGTCAGCTGCATCAGTCCGGGATGAACAATCAGTCAGTCTCCTTACCCTGGCTCCCGTCCCGTGCTACATGCTTGGGGTCCACCGCTTGCGAGTGTCTGGGTTTCTTTCTATGCGCTTCAATGTTTGTTTGCCATCATCGGCTGCTTCCCGCTCTCCTCATATGCAGTCCCACTCAGGACTGACCGACGACGCCGAAGCGCCCTGCTACTTGCCCGTTGAAAAGCATGAAAGCGACCCTTTTTTTTGGGGGAAAAACTGCTTTCTGTCTGTTCGCATGTGAGGCTCGCCTGCAGATCCGAACCAAGCGAGACCTTCTCGACGCCTTTGCGGCTTTTGGTCAGGCTAAATTCGCCCTCACTGGCTCAAACCTTTGCTGCAGCTCGCTGCATCACATCATTACACGGAGCTCTTTCTGCTTTCGATCGGGTTAGGTTCCAGAACCGTGGAATTCGGAATCGCTCCTTCTAGCCTGATTCATGTCGAGACACACACGCCCTTACGCCCGCTCACCCGCTCCCCTCAGCCTCAAACCCGACAATAACCCAAAGGTGGGGCCAACTGTGGCTTGGCTCGCGTCTTGATGCACATGCATCTATCTCTTCCTGCCTGTCAACTCACTATCTCCCTCTTTCCTTTCCCTCATCTCGGGTGTATCACACGCCCATCCGTCTTCTTGGGCTCATCAGTCTCACACAACACGCACACGCACCCACTCACTCAAGTCACACGAGCCTCTTTTCTGCGACGTGGGGCCCTTTCTGCATTCTTCCCTTTTCTCTCCGTCAGCAAAGCCATCGACGTGTGCCCACTTGCTGCCTTTCCCACCGTCCATTCTTGCCCACTCATCCTTCCCGTCCTTCTTCATCATCATCGTCACCATCGCCTTCGTGTCCTGGCCGCTTTCAGCATCACCGTCCTTCGTGCCGCTCGACCGACGTTCTTCCCCTGCCCATCCATCTTGGATGAACAGTCCGCTCTTGCGTCAAGGCATCATCCACAAGCCACTGACGGTCGGCGTGCACTCTTTCCAGCGGCCTCTTCTTCAAGGCACGCATCTCGCATTGAGCTCGCGACCCGACGCGCCGACATCCTAGATCGTCGACACAAGTCGCAGAAGAAGCTCTTGTACATTCTTTCTGCCTCTCCTCGGCCCCTTGCTGCCCCTCATCATCATCATCATCATCATCACCACCACCACCATCACACCCTCCGGTTCCCTCTTTCGTCAATTTGGACCAAAGCTTATATCACACATTCCTGCTCAATCCTGCCCTTGGCTCAGACAAGTGCAGCAGACGACAACCTCCCTCAGCTTTGTCAGCTTCCTTTCTCGTAAAAGCATTCATCAGCACGTGATCGCCAGTCGCCCCCTCATCAGCATCGAATGACGCAGCTCAAACGGGCATGAACACATAGCAGCCCATCACAGCGCTGGCACAATCGTGTCCTTCCCTTCCCTTAACCTCTCTGCCGTTGCTCGGCCTGAGGTTCTCTCTTCGAGCAACAGGATGAGCTCATCCGAAAGTCGCAATGCGTCGTCCAACCCACCCGCGCCAGCTCGCAGCTCAGCCATGTCCAAGACCGACGACAGCAGCTCCAGCCAGACGCCCGTCGGCGCCTCGGAGGGCAGCGTAGCGTATCAGTATGTCGCCGTCAAGCAGATGACGTCGGCTCGCGATCACATCGAGTACCAATTGACGGTGCGCGAACAACCAAAGCAGTCGAGGATGTGCGGTGTAGGCGAAAAGGCCGATCGAAGACCTATCGACCCAGCTCCCATCGTGCAGCTCCGCGTCATCACCCACGACCGACCTATCCAACAGTGTAACACAGTCGAAAGCGGGCCTGTAGCCCCACCCGTCGAGAGGAGGCCAGGTCACGGTCCCAAGGCACCAAAGGCGGCAGGCGTGCGACCCGGTCTGCCGGTTGCTACGGCGCTCGGCGATGGATGGGAGGATAAGGCGTGGTATCTGGAAAACCCGTACCTCTTCATGTATGCCATGCTCTGCAACGCAGACACGGACGAGGAGCTGCATCTGCTCAACGATGGAAAGACGAGGTATACGAGCGGATCATGCGTCTCTTGCCTCTATCACCTCAAGGACATCGACGGCTCGCATCAAGGCTTCTTTGTCTTTCCCGACTTGAGCATCCGTGTTGAAGGACGCTACCGGCTCAAGCTCTGCCTTTTCGAGACGATCGGACATTCGGTTCACCATTGCAAGTCGATCTATTCGGATCCCTTCCACGTCTACACAGCCAAGCGTTTCCCTGGAATGGAAGAGTCGACACGGCTGTCCAAGTCGTTTGCTGAGCAGGGTCTCAAGGTGCGCGTCCGCAAGCATCCACGCTCGCGTCGCCGAGGATCCAAGAGGACCAAGGAGGACAGCGACGCTTCGGAAGATACTCCGCTCGCGCGAGACCGCAGCCCCAAGCGTGCCAGAGCTTCCGACATTCTTCCCGTTTCGGGCCTTCCAGTACCGCAGCCCATTGCATTCTCAAGATTGCCCCACTCGTACGATGCGCGCTTTGAACGCGCTGACTACGACCGAGAGGCGCTGATGCGGCCCATGCCATACGATCCACATGCTCCTCTACCACGCAGTCGTGCTGCTTGGGAGCAAGAGCAGGCGATGCGCGCCCGCGATCCTCGCAGCTGGGATCCCAGATATGACCAGGAGGTCTACGCTCGGCCTGGCCGAGAGGTGGACGAGCGCCAGCAGCTGCCACATCGGGAATTTGCTGACGCAAGATATATGGACGAATACTCGGCACGCAGCCGCGCCCCCGCTGTCCACCCGGGCATGTCGGATACCATTCCATCGGACTACCCCGACCAGGATAGATCGGCCTATCCGCGCAACGATGACTCAGCTCGAGCGCTGCATCGGCCCCCTCCTGCGTCGACGCAGGGCCCACCATCGTCAGCATATCCACCCTTTCCAGGCCGTGGCGGCCATCTCGAGGCCGCTTCGCAAGGTCGGAACTATCCGTCGGCCCCTGCGCCTATGCCTCTGCCCCCCGCTCGCGTCCACTCTCGAGGCTACGGCCCACCCGACCACGCCGCTCACGACCCTGCCAGGGCCTACGACGACCACGGCGCTCCTCCACCACCTCGCCGTGACCCTCGCTACAGCGCACCCTACGACGCTCGCAACCGACCTCCTGGCCGCTTTTCACCATCGCCCCCGCCTCCAGGTAGCATCGACTACAACGGCCGTGGTCATTATCCGCCTCCCACACAATGGCGATCCGGACCGTCGAGCCCGCGTCTCGCCGACTACCACAGCGCACCGCAACGCTCACCCGTCCCCACTTCTGCTCGCGGGATCGCCGCTCCCCTGCCGGCCTTTGTCGGCGAACCTGCCGGTCGAGGCTACCCACCCGCCGCGTACGAGTCTGGTCCCCCTCCAGGACGCAGCAGCCGATCGCCCAACCCATACACGCGCGAAGGCGACTCGGACCGCTTTGGTGCAGGCATGCGACCCGTCCTTCCACCGCTCGATCGTGAGCGGGATCCAGCCTATGGTGCCCAAGGAGAGCGGTACTTGCCCTCTCCCTCCGGCTACGCGGGCAGAGGCGAGGTCGAAGCGGATTGGGAACGAGAGCGCGCCATGCGCGCGGGTAGGCCAGTGCGGGAGGACGAGTATAGAAACAGGGAATGGGAGCCAAGAGCGCCGGCTAGGCCGCCATCGGGAGGTCCACCTAGAGGCTATTGAACCCAGCTCACGCACGAAGCTGTCTTACAATCGCACACTTGACAAAAGACAATGCCAATACACGCATTGACTCTCACCCCCCGCGTTTGTGTGGTTTTCTCAGAGGCACAGGACAGAAGTGGAACGAGTCTTGGGGGCCAAGACGATTATGTGCACCTGGGCTGAATGGGACGGGTTACACATCCGCTTGAGAGAGAGCACGAAGTTTCTCCTTCGATCAGCCGTGTTAATGACGGGAAAGAGGCGGATCAATGGAGGAGGATGCGGACCGCATCAATTCCGTTCCCAGCCTGTTGCCAGATCGAGCGACGAGGATCAGAAGAAACCACGGTCGCTCGTCGCTATGCCGGGTCCGCATACGAGATCTGCAGGGGGTGGGCGAAGCGGGGTGGCGCGAGGGATGCATGCAGTGGACAAGCGGGAGGGAGGAGTGGCGAGCGCGCCGGACGGGAGCGCGGCGCGTAAAGTAGCAGGCTGTGCACCTGTTGAAATGCTCGGGTATACGCTGCTATTCCTACTTTTCTAGCGCAGTGATGTACATGACTGCATCGAGTCGGAGTGAGACAGGAGGTTCGGAGGGGGCGAGTCGGTTTCAGATGGCGGTGCGCAGCGTGCATCAGGGGTTGGCCAGCGTGGCCGGGCGAGCAGGAGTGTGATCGATCGAGCGGAGGGGACCAGGCGCGAGGCGAGGCAAAAAGAGGATCCAGAAAAGTTCATCAGCATACAAAACGTTTGTAATCAGTCCTCGCGCGATCAGCAGGACTCACCATTGTTACCGCGAATGAAAGCGTCGCCGTACGAGTTCTTCTTGACACCATCGACGTACTCGACTGTCTGCTCAAGTGCGATGTTCATGTAGCCATCCAGACAGGAGAGCGTTCCACGGTAGTCAATGCCGGAGTTGAGGCGGACGTTGACGCTCTTTCCAATGACGCTCTTGAGGAAGTCGTTCGGACTGCCTGCTTTTGGCGGCTGTGCTGACGACATGGTATGCGCTGCCGAAGTGCCCGAGGGATCGACTGGGGTAGCTTGTATGTGATTTACGTTTGTATTCGATCGAGCAGCCAGACCTGGGTGGGCACGATTGCACGAGCGAGCGAGAGAGTATGCTGTTCGTCGAGTATGTGCTTCGTTTGAACGATTCGAGGGCTCCTTGAAGTGACGACGATGTTGTGGTGGTAAGGATGTATGCTGTTGGCTTGGCGATGGAATTCAAAAGCTGTCAAGAAAGTTGAAGTTGCTTCGACCTGCAAGGTTCAGCGCACGGGACCTAAGCGCACTCCACTTTACGCGATACCCATTTTTGATTTTCTGAATTTCCTCTGGCGCGTACTGCCTGTTTGCTGCCTCGTTCAGAAAAATCGCGCGAAAAACCTCGAATGCGATTCGCATACCGCCATCTGCAGCCAGGTCTAATACTCGATTTTCCAGAAAATGGGAAATACTTTTTCTCGAAAAGTGTGCCTTTGGTAATACCGACTTCCGAAATCTTTACTTGACTTTCTTCCTCCGTCACTACAACCACACCCAACTTCGTCTCGTCTCGTCTATCTTCGCTTATCCCCTCCTTGTCATCGTATGCACCTTGCAGGTAATCTTATCTATCCATCTTGCTCCAATCTCCGACGCTGCGCTGCACAGGATCTTCACACGGTCGACGCCTGAGACACTGCTGCACGGGTCGCCTTGCATCTCCTCCTCCCCGTCGTCCGCACGTCAAGCTCCAAGCCACCTCGCCTCCTCAAGCCGCTCGCATTTCGCTCCCACGGCCGCTCTCATCTTTGGACCTTCAAAAACCGCGATCACGGATCAGATTGGTCTTGGACGCCACCGCTCCGCTGGGCAAACCTCGAACTCGTTTGATCTCATCCCCCTGTCGCAGACTGGTTGCGAGCTGCTCGCCGTTGCGCCAACTGCATATCGTCTGAGCACGGAGTTTTTCCTCTTCGAGCGATCGCATCATCTGCAAGCCCCATGTCTCGACCCGCCAAGCTCACGCTCGCCGCCTCGGTCCTCGTCTCTGGACTGACGGTGTGGGGAGTTCATTTCATGCAGGAGAGGGAACGTGAAGTCATGTATCGCGGCGTGGAGCGCGACGAGGCACGGCAGGAGGAGAAGAAGCGCAAACGTCTGCTCGACCTGCAGATCAACCAGGAGAAGGAGGCAGCGTACCAGAAGATGCAACCGACAGCAGGGGCAGGCAGCTCCTCGTCCTCCTCACCGCCCTCATGACAGGGTATGCTGTAGCATCAGGGAATGAATGCCATTCGCAGGCTCGTACAGCGGAATTATGCTGTAGCGCTCGTGTGTGTCTATGCAGTCTACATATAATCGGACAGTCCATCATCATCCTCCCCCATTCGAAGCAGCATCCCAGTTCGCAGTTCTATCCCCGATCCCCCAACCCCCCCACATCTTAACAATCTCGACAACATGTCCCCCTCCTCGCAGAAGCAGCAGCAGCAGCAGCAGCAGCAGCAGCAGCAGCCGACCGACTCGGCCGACGAGATCATCCCGATCGACCTCGTTGTCCCCGCCAACTCCTCCCCCGCTCCCCCTCCTCCTCCTCCGACGCCCGTTGCGCCCAGTCGCAACTCGATCCCGATCTACGCCGCCCTGCGTAGCCTCCCCTCGCAGTCGGCCATCAGTCACGCTCTCGCCTGCGCGCGCTTCTACAAGCTGCGCTGCAACCTCAAGCTCAAGCTCTCCGGTCGCGCCAACGCGTCCGACGACACGGTCGACATGTGGGCGTCGTGCGACTCGCTCCTTGCCCTGCTCGAGGGTCTTCCGGGTACTCGGCCGCAGTGGTGGGTCTACTCGAGCGACACGCTCGAGAGTCTGTGGCCTTGGTTGCCCGAATCGGAGGTGGGCGATGCAGTCGACGAGCCGACGCGTCTGCGTCGCATTCGGCAGTTCTTGGCGCGTCTGTTGCTTGCGTTGTTGCGCTTCCGCCTGCTCAGACGCCGCCAGGTGGCGCCTGTGGAGCCCGAATCGTCGCACATCTCGTTTGACGAGATCTTTGCCACTGCTGCTCGTCGGATCGCCGATGAAGCTGCGGCGGTTGCTGCTGCTGAGCAGTCGACTGTGCGGGCTGACACGCCTCGTCCATCGATGGCTTTGCCCCGACCGAATTTCGAGACCGAGCAGACTCGTGCCGAAGAGATGTTGCGACGCGAGTCTCGGGCGTACCACAATCGTCCTGCTCCCGCTGGTCCTCCCGACTTTCGCCGTTTTGAGGCTCGGCCTGCCGACTGCCCCTGTGGGAGTGTCTGCGTGTGCTACCGAACCCCGGATGGGCCTCTCGAGCCGATGATCGTCGATCGCAGGCGTCGCGTGACGCATCTCAACCTGCCCGTCCGTTTTGCAACGGGCGATGTTCACAACGCACGCCCCACCGTCCGACGCAACCTCAATCGCCTCGACGAGCACATTGCAGTGCCCCAGGCCGAACTCGACAACTCGCGCCGCGGATTCGAGTGCATGCAGGGATTCTACATCCCCGATACGCACTCCGATGACGAGGACGACGGTAAGGCCGAAGACGAGTGGCTCGAGGTGATGCGTGGTGACAAACGCCGCAAGGGCAAGCGTCGCGCTTAGGGGTTTGTTGTTTTCTGTCTCGTCTTGCTCTGTGTCTCGCCCACTTCGTCTGTTCACTTCGCACCTGTCCATATCACCCGCTCTCAGTTTTGCCACTGTATCTATTGTCTCTCGAGCACAATTCTCGATCGCTGCCGCAGATGCTGCACACCAGTTCTCGTCGTCGTTCAATCTAGTCACCTGTTCTTCATAATTCATCTGCAATCTCTGCTCGCCTTCCTCAAAAGGTCTTTGTGAAATCGTACAGCTCGCTCGAGGCGCTTCCCACCGCCATCCCACCTCCTGCCACAGCAGCCGGATCCACGCCGTCCGCCTTGGCCTTCTTGGCCAAATGCTGCTGTCTCGCCCTCCTGATGTGCCCCAGCCTGCTGACCCAATTGCTCGAGTACGGCTGCATCGCCTCGCCCGTATCCAAATAGATCTGGCTGGCGACGTTACTATGCAAAGCCAAAATTCTCACAAAGTTGGGCAGCGCTTCGGCGCTCAACAGCTGCCCATCGCCCACCGGGCTGAAGTCCGGCATGCCTGGCCTGCGCTGCAGGGTGACCTGGTAGAACACCGCATCCTCCGGATTGGCAGCTCCGAGATTGACACCGCCGCGCGTCATGGGCGAGATGCACACATTGACGTAGTTGAACTGCCCCGCGATCGTGTTGAATCGATAGTCGCGGCCCGACTCGTTGAAGACAATGTGCACAAAGTCGTTGCCGATGAGTGCCTTTTTGGAGCGTCGGATGGGATCGCGCTCGTCGTTGGGCATGAGGGTGGCTGTGTGGTAGACGATCTGACAGATCTCGTCCGTCCACACATAGGCGTGCTTGCCGTGCTCGTCGTTGTTCCGATCGAGGCCTCCGGTGTAGACGTCCTCCTGGCCTTTGAGCGTGACGAGATGGCCGAGACCTTGCAGGAAGCGCGTATACGCTCGGGAGCCATGGCGGTTGCTGAGGATGTCCACTTCCTCCTCCTGACCAGGGCCGACGTAGAGGACGCCGATCTTGTGGAAGTCAACCACCGGCGTCAGGTCTACGGCTTTGATCAACCTGTCGGTGGCTGGCTCATCGGGGAGAAGAATTGGCGCAGTGTCGTGCAGCATGTCCGGGTAGGTCGACAGCTGCAGAGCAAAGAAGCTCGGATCGACCTCTGGCTCCTTGGCAGTGGCTTTGACCTTGGCCACTGCGCTTTGTACACCGCCGGCACCAGTCGTGTCGGCAGCCGTGTCCGAGCCCAAAAGGTCATGCATGACCTGACGCATGGCGAGCGAGCTGCCAGCATGCTCCTCGCTGAGAGCGCCGCTGAGCAGCGTTGTTGGCTTCGACCTTCGCGCCGAGTCGGAGGAGGAGCGCGGCCGAGGGCTCAAGCCGAACTGAGCAGGACCGAGCGGTCGGCGAGCACGCAAGCGATCGCTAATCTCTAGCCTTTCCTCCACACGACGACGAAGGTTGCTGCCGGCCTTCTTGGCCTGGCCGCCATCCGTGTTGGCTTCGCAGTCTGTCAGCTCTTCGGCTTCGTCTTCCGGCGCCGTCAGCATGGGTGATGCCATCACGTCAGGATCCCGATTCATCATGAGCAGAGCGGGAAGTTGATCCTTCTCGCCATTTTCGTCCGGCAAAATCCCCATCGGCACATTCTCGAGCTTGCAAAGCATCGTCGCAGTGCCCGACGGGCGACGGATGACGATCTCGACCCAACCCGCCTTCTTAGCTGTCGAGACGGTGAGCAAGCCGTTGCCCATCAGCCATGTCTTTGAGTGACGAGCGGAGTCCTTGCCCTTGCCCATGCCGGCCGACGGCGCACCCATGATGAGCTGATTGACGAAGGACTTCTTGGGCTTCGAATCGGCGTTGGAATGCGTGAATCTGGCCAAGAAATCGAAGCACACCTGAGTCTGGTCTGACAACGCCTCCATCCCCTCGTTTGCTTTGAGCAGACCACGCGAGATGTAGGGCAGATACTTGGGTCGATCACCAATCTTGAGGATGACGAACCAGAGCGAGATGTTGTAGAAGGCCATCAGCATGACATACTGCGAGAGGGAGAAAGATGCCGGGCTCGCACGGTAGTCGTCACGCGTTGCTGCCTCGGGACTCTGATGATACTCGATGTACTGCAGCACGATACTGAAGACACGTCGGTAGTCGGTCTCGGTGAAGTTGGCGTAGCAGGCGGGATGCTGGGCGACCGTGGCGATGAGCTCGAGGATGTGCACACTCATCGTCATGTGTGAGCGGACAGCCGTGAGAGTGAGGAGCATGTTGGAGAAGAAGCGCGTGAAGCTCTTCTGCATCTCGTAGCAGGCAATCGATAATGCTTTGATGCAGGATCGTGCCGTCGTGTGCGACTTTTTGAGTCCACGGATGAAGACATCCACCATCTCATCCTGCTCTGCTCGCGAGAAGAGCGCGCGATAGCCGATCAGCGTGACGAGTGTGTCGTAGACCACGGCGGTGACATCGGTCTTCTTGAGATCGTCCGGCAAGATGACTTTGGGCAGCAGCGCATCATCGAGGATCCCTTGGCAGATCTCCTTACGCAAGAGCAAGACTTGCAGTTGAGCTTTCGGTCCGCAGAAGAGATGCTTGTTGCTGAGCTGGTGCGGCAGGTGGCACAGCAGGTACGAGACCACCTCCCAATCCTGCTCGGAGCGAAGCATCTCGATCGCGACAGCAAGGAACTCCGAGACCGGGACAGGTGCCGGCGTGTTGTCCTTGTCACTGTGCAGATGCGTGTTGCCTGCACAGCACTCCATGTCGTTCCGCTGATGGATGTAGGTGTAGATGATGTCGCTTCGGAGAGAGATGCTGGGCATCTCGAACGAGATGGTCTGCGGCAAGCGCCAAAGATGGTCGTATGCTGCCGGACGCGGTGCCCTCGACTGGCTGGTGCTGCGGTCTCGATCCGCCGCGGAACGCTTGGTGGGCTCAGCACTGCGTTCGGGTCGTCCTCGGTCTCGCGATAGCTCACGGAGACGAGATTGAGACCTGGTGGTGGGATCAGGGTTGCGCTGGACATTGCGGCCCTCACGTTCATTGCGCACCATGGCAGGGGCGACCTTCGAAACGGCTCGTGACCTTCCTTCAATGTTGTGCGACATCGCACTCGCTTGTCGTCCAAGCGCGATGCTCTCGTCAGACTCTGCTGGGCCCTTTCCAAGGATGATGGCGCTGGCACGAATCAGGTCGTCAATGTCGCCGGTGAGATACACGCGATGCTGGCGATCTGTTCGAAGACGCAGCATCCATTCGAGGATGACCAGCCTAGTCTGAGTGCAGGCAGGGCCTGGTGATGCTGATGTGGTCGTGGTGGACGAAGTCTTGACTCGCAGCAGGTCGAGAAGATCACGGAAGATGGCGATGCATCCGGCGCGCGTCTTCTTCTCCCATTGCTGACGGATCGACAGGTCCACGTCTCGGTCGACCGAGTTGGCGATCCATGGCGTACTGAACGCCATTCGGTTGAAAATGGCAATGAGATCGAGAGCCGCGTTGCGTGCTTTCACCTCGCTGGAAGAGGCGACGTGGGAAGCGTCATGAGCTGAGCGGGATGCCTCGTGCTCGGCCTCGCCTTCTGGAACGTCGAATGCGACAGCCTTGTGCATAGGCGCGGAGCGTGCGAGCCGGCACAGCATCTTTCGAACTTCGACAAACACCTCCTCGAAGTCGGTGTCTGCTTCCGCCTTGCCGGTGCTCTTGACAGCTTCGGCATCCGGATCGACAGGTCCAGGAATTTGAGAGCCACTCAGCACCGCTGCGTGGACCAGCACGGATCGCAGTAGTGCCTCCGTCCTAGGATCGGTCTCTGAAGAGAGGGTCGAGTTTGCCAGCGGCAAGACAATGTCGGTCATGAATAGGTCGCGCTCTGCGGTGAGATCCTGCACGGCATTGTACACGTGGTCGAAGACGAGCGAGACCAGGTCGGACCTGGCTTTCTGCTCGGATGCGTCAGGCTTGGACTGAGACTCGTGGCGATAGAAAAAGGCTTGCAGAAGAGCACGAATGTTGAGCAGCCAGTCCGGATTGCTCGGCAGGCAAAGGTGCTGCGTCCAGTAGTATTGTACCAGTTTGGAGACGGTGGCATCGGGCAAGATGGGCGAGAGCGTGAGCAGGAACGACGCCAGCTTGGGCGTCCAGGGTGGCGAGTGAGCTGCCGCTGGTTCATCAGCGCCTGTCCCACGCTTGTGATCTAGATCCCTAGCCTCCGACGAGGCCTTGGGCGGTTGGGAAATGCTGAGCTTGTCGAGGACCTTGAGGATCGCGAGAACTGGTGACGTGTGGCTAGGTCTGCTCGACTGCGGCCCAGAGACTGCGCCAGACACAGCGATACTGCCGGCTGCCGATAGAGAGGTGGAGAGGGCACCGGTCAACTTGAGGCCTTCCAGATGCCTTTTGGCCTCGATGGTCAGGTCAAGCAGGGCATCCCAGTCGGAGCGCGTGAAGAGCTTGTCGCGAGTGGCTCGGCTGGCTTGCGCGTTGACACGATCCGGCGTAGCCTGTTTGTCCGCTGTTGTGCGCTTGGCATCCGTTGTCGTCGGAGCTTCAGCTGCGACTGAGGTGGAAGGAAGCAGATCCTTGATCAAGAGAAGGACCTCGAAATCTAGCACGTCGCATTGCCGCTTCAACGCAGCTCGTAATGCTGGCGTGATGAGGGCAAGCGACAAGGAGGGGGCAAGCGCGTCCTCCTTCTGTACCTTGTTCGATGTCGAAGGCGCGGCTCCGTGACTCTTCTGCTGTTCTTGTTCTGCAACGTGTGCGAAGGCCAGGCGGAAGAAATGGACAGCACCCACCAAGACGGCCGGGTCTTCCAGCTGCGCAGCTTTGTTGGGATGAGTGCTCCCTGTAAGGATGATGCGCGCTGATCGAATAGCAGCATTGGCGCAGTGGCTGCGCAGGATGTTGGAAAGGATGGGTAACACCTCCTGTTGCCAATTGGGATCGTGCTCGTCTGTTTTTGACTTGATGAAGCCGGGAGAGCGAGGATCGATCTGCGAATAGCCGAGCAGTCGACAGAGCATCTTGATGACCACATCGATGCATCCACTCGGCAGATGACCGTATCGAAGCGTTGCGTCGAGCAATTTCAGACAGCTGCGGACCTCGTCTGAGTGAAGCTTGGGCCCGACCCAATAGCTAGGAGAGGCAGAATCCGTTGCAGCTCCGGACAACGCAGCGGCAGCGGCAGCTCCGCGACTTGGTACAAGGGTTGCCAGGGTCATCGGAGCAGCGTCCGCCACCTTTGCTTTGGAGGCGGTGGCAGAAGCGTGGAGCTGTGACGTAACGGCATCAATCGAGACAGGTTGGCTCGAAGTGCGTGGTGTCGCGGACGGTGATGTCTCGTGACTGCCTGGAGATGGGGTGATGGTCTCCAGCCCGTAGTACGAGTAGCCGTCCGCCAAAGGACGGGCATCACGTGAGCGAGAACGGCGTGAGGCTGGTGTCGGCACAGCCGAAGTGCGCAGCGGACCGACCAATGTGGTGCTCTTCAAGGGCGGCGAGGCGACGACGGAGCATGGCAGCGTGAGCGTGTTGGCGGCGGATTCGCCAATGATGAGCTCTGCAGCACTACGAATCACCATCTCGGCATGAGAGAGGGGGATTCTCGCAAAGCTGTACTTGAGAATGCCGGTCAGAAGCTGCAAGCAGACTTGGACGTCTCGCTCGACGGAAGAGAGTTGTGATACCATTTGGGTCTGCTGGACTGTCGTCTCGTCGGTAGTGCCCTTAACTTCCGTACGCCCAATCCTGCCGTTGTCGTCATTGAGAGACTCGAGGTGAGATCGAAGACGCTGGACTTCGACCCAGGCTATGTCGAGCCAACGTGTCAGCGTGAGGATGAGACCTGGGAAGCCCACGACGTCTCGACCGTCCTTAGTGAGCACCTCGAGAGCACGGAGCTGTACTGGTAACCCTGCGAGTATGGCTTGCGTATTGTCGTCATCTTCGTGATCGTCGATTTCGCTGGCAGACACACTGAGCACGAGGCGGTAGAAGAGAGCCCGATCGATGGCTGCAAGCGGCTGATCGCTGTCTGGGATCTTGGACGATAGGGAGCCGGGAGCACCGTTTCGAAGCTCTGTGAGGGCAGGAGAAGCGTTGGCAGCGCGCTTGTCGGCTAGCTTGACTGAGAGGGTTAGGAGATTGCATGTCTCGATCCGAAGCTTTTGAGGCTGCTCAGCTGTCAGTAACGCTGTGCAAAGACGGAAGACTTCGGCGAGGGGAACATCGTCTGCGAAGATGGGTTTGGGACCACTTTGACGCTCCACCGCCGCTGCAAGAGCACGAAGTTTGGGTATACGTTGTCGGACCGCCTCGTCCCTTGCTTTCGAGGTGGCCGGTAGCGGCCGGCGCAAGCCTTTGAAGAGCGCATCGTATGTGCCGCCTTCAGGAGTTTCGACCTTGTTGAGGTCGTAAGGGGACATGGGCTCGGTTGACGCTGAAGTTGCAGGATCGAATGAATTGCGAGAGGTGGGTAATGCTGTCGTGATGGGCGTCAAGGGTGTGCTGGGTAAAATGCCATTCCCTGAAGCCAAGGATGTGGCAGACGATGAGGAGGAGCGCCCACTGCGGAAGCTGCGAAGGATCTGGTTGAAGCTGCTGCTCGCCTTGGTGCTGCTCGCTTTGGAGGAGGCGGACGAGGAAGCCGCCGTGGTTGCCATGTGGGTCGGCACCGTCTGCGGCGTGGCCAACGGGGACCGAAATCTGCTCGGGTCCATCCTGTCGCTCGTGTCAAGTCAGAAATGACGCTGCAGTTGACTGTGAAGGTGGGCTTCAAAGCTCTCTGACTTGTAGTGGCTGGGAACGCCTGGTGCGATTTGGAGAAGACTGTTCAGCGCATGTTGGAGAAGCAGCCAGACTCCTGTCGTCCTTGGTGGTACTCTGAAGGGCTAGTGGGAACTTTCTGCGAATCTAGGTCGAAAGAGATGCGGCTATATGCTATCTTGCGCTACGAGAAGCAGATCGAAGGCGTGATGAATGCTTCACTGTCAGGCGTCCGAGCGTGTGTGGGTCGGAAAGAATCGCCGCGATGTTCGGTGCCCAAAGGTGGAGGAAGAAGTCAAGGCTTTGTGACGACCGTGCAGAAGTGATAGTCGCGAGTGAACAATGGCGAGGTGGGTTGCAAGCAGACGGATCGCGGATGGCAGGAAGGGACCCTGCTGCTCGGCTGGATGGTGCTGAATGCTGTTGCGCAATTCGACCGAACTTTTTGCCAAAAGATAGCGCTTAAAGGGCGGGCGGATGTGACGGCTTCATGACCGATGCATGCTCTGGCTGCCCTCACATGTCCTTGTGACTTTTCCGAAGTCTCGCCTGCCGCCTGCATCGACCGACACAGTCATCCGCGGTCTTCTGGCCTCGACTCCGACTCTGCTTGTGATCCGCCTTTGTGGGTCGCTTCAACTTTAAGGAAAAAAAAGAGGATCGAGACCCTCGCTCGCTTGACCATGACTCACAGTGTGGAGGGGAAATCGGGCTCGCCGATTCAGACTCAAACTGACTGTTACATCTTAGAGACAAATCTCTCGTGCGAAATTCAAGATCGTGAATGGCTCGTCCAGGTTGAGGGCAGCAATTGGTAATCGCCTTGGTGTGTGCAGAGCAATTTCGAGAATTACAGGTCAAAGGAGAGAGTCGGGTTGGGTTGGAGAGAGAGGCGACTTCTTCTTGCAAGTTGTCGGCACTCACTCCGGGCTGGCTTGTTGGTTGTTACTAGCGAGCAGATTTGAGATCTTGAATCGTCGACTGCCCACCTTTCTTCCCACGCAGCATCTCATCCATCATCGCCTTTGTTCCATTGGCATTCACAACACACACACGCACATCCGCCATGCCATCTTCATCCGTCACAGTAGCGCTCCCCGCTTCGGCCGACGAGTCGGTCTTCAGCTCGGTTTCGAGTTTCTTCTCGTCGCTTCTGCCCGTTGCGCACGCCGAAGAGGTAAGTTGGCACTCAACAGCATAGCCCATATCGATGCGACGTTCGACCTCGCTAGTACCGCCGCCACGGCACCTCTGCACCGACGCAACGCTCGCACTCCAGCGCCCGCAGGAATTCGAGCCTGCCGATTAGACCGCAAAGGAAACGCGATCCGACTCGGTTCATCCGACATGATCTCACGCCCGAAGACAAGCAGGAGACAGACTTCAAATCAGTGAGAGCCATCAGGGAGATCGTCGCGCTTCGAATCACACTGGATGAGCCGATACATGATGACTCCTGCTGGGTCTCGGTTAGCAGTCTCGCAAAGCTATTCGACTCAGAAACAAAGGCGGCACCTCCGACACAAACACGCACTCAGTTCCGATCGATCGATGTGGCGCTTTCCCACGGCATCCTCATGGAATCCAGCCGAATGCTGACCTTATCATCCCATTCACTTTTTGCATTCACAGGAGTCTTCCGACGACAGCGAGGAGTCTGAGGACAAAGAGGAGGGCGGCGAGGACGAGGAAGAAGAAGAGGAGGAGGAAGAGGAGGAGGACGAGCCCGAGGACCCGGCGCCTGCCATCTACGAGGAGTGCGAAAAGTCCAAAGCCTGCGCTCCGCTCAAGCACCACTTTGACGAGTGCACCAAGCGCGTCGAGGAGGGCAAGGGCTTCGAGGGCGAAAACTGCATCGAGGAGTTCTTCCACCTCTCGCACTGCGCACAAGAGTGCACCGCTCCGAAGCTCTTCCGCAAGCTGGTGTAGGCCTCATTTGTCTCAACTGCTGTCGACTAGGCGCCCCGCCGTTGGGTAGGCCGTTATCGCACGCAAGTGAACGCTGACGTCGTAGCGTCGCCTTCCTCATGCCTGGGTGCTCTTAGAATCGCATCTTGTGAATTGCATACTTCTACTGGTCTCGTCTGCTCGTCTGATTGTTCGTGTGCCTGATCTCAAGGGGGAGCAAGTCCAATTCGATTTGCCAACTCAGTTTCACCAGACCTGGAATACCAACGCTTTGCTAGCTGGAGAGTCGGAGGCTCCCTTTCGTCATGCACCGTCTCACGCCACCCTACACTTCATTGCACTTCATCTGCTTACCTTTCCTTCCTTCAAAAAGATCAGGGCCACTCGTAGTCGGTCAGAGAAGACGTGAGAATGCTACATTGCAAACAAACTGTACGTAAACAAGAAAGGCGATTGAAGTGCGAAACATCTCCGGAGAAAAGATCTAGTTGATAGGATCATCGCCGTTCCAGTGGACCAGATCCAGGCATCTTTCAATGACCTTCTCGACGCCCCATCTGCCACCGGGACCACCGGAACCGTACTTGAGATGGAGCAAGGATCCCACCTCGTCGCACGCGCGGAGAACGTCGTCGATGTCCTTCTTGGTGTGACTGGCGCTGACGCAGAACCTGACGCGCGAGCTGATCAGGGGCGTTGCGGGATAGGCCACCACGACGACCACGATGGGCGGTCGGGCGGGGCGATCGATGTTCGCCGGCGACGCAGGGTCCTCGATCTGCTTGCGCTCTTCCGCCGACATGTCCGACTCCTCCACCGCGAACCGTTGTGAAGGCGGCAACACAGCAGAGCGGTCCAGCATCATGCGCGAGAAGAGCGACATCTTTGCCGGGTGGAAGATGAGAAGAGGAACAATGGGCGAGTCGCGGTGGCCGTAGACGATGAAGCCGAGCTTGCGAAGACCACTGCTGAGGTAGCGCGCGTTGAAGGCGAGTCGTCGCAATCGCTCGCGACCTTCAGAACCATCGAGGAGGTTGCGAGGAAGCTGGACCCAGCTCGGCAGGAGGGCGAGCTCTTCCGGATCCCGTCCGACGCCCATGATCGATGCCATGGAGGCGACAATCTGCGTGAGGACGGGAGGCGAGAGGGTCTCACCGTACACGTTGGCGTGGTTGGTCAATCGAATGCGGTCGGTGATGGTACGGTCGGCGGCAATGTAGCCACCAGCTGCACCGAACGACTTGGTAAAGGTACCCATGAGAATCTCGACCTTGGCAGGGTCAACGCCAAAGTAGTCGCAAACACCTCGACCGTGAGGGCCGATTGCACCAATCGAGTGAGCCTCGTCGATGTACAGGTGGAACTTGTACTTCTCCTTGAGACGCATCACTTCCGGCAAGTTGACCAAGGTGCCCTCCATCGAATAGAGACCCTCGACGATGAGGAGGATCTTCTTCCATGGGCGGTGCGTGCGGGGCATGCCCTGGCTGATGCACTCGCGGAGCAGCGACTCGAGCTTCTTCATGTTGTTGTGCTTGTACTGACGGATGTGCGCGCCACTGAGACGCGCACCGAATCGGATCGAGCTGTGATTGTATTCGTCCGAGATGATGAGGGTTCCGGGACCGGCGATGGCGGGGATGGTAGTACTGTTGGTAGCAAAGCCCATGCTGATAACAACAGCGTCTTCCTTGCCGACAAATTTGGCAACGAGCTTCTCGGTCTGGGTCTGCAGATCGAGGTGGCCGGCACCAAGACGACTGCCGTAACTGCTGACACCGTACTTGCGCAGACACGTCTCGACTGCATCGGCGCATCCACCGTGAGACTGAGCAAAGCCGAGGTAGTTGTAGGCGCTGATGTTGAGAGCACGTGTCTTTTCGCCCGTCAGACGGAAAGTCTGGTAGTAATCGAGAGCCACACGGTCCAGGCAAACCACGGTCCTGCCGCAGACGCCGGTGACGGGTCGGCTGAAGCAGTCGTCCATTCGTGCCTTGAGACGACGAGTGTAGAAGCTGTCGAAGTCCGAATTGAGAGCCGCGTAGCCGTCGCGTTCTACCAGGTGGTGATAGCTCTTGGGGAAGAGGCGCTTTCCGGTGAAATCCCGCATGTGACCGATGAGGATAAGGATGATGTAGCTGATGTACGTGGTGAGCACGGTGAAATAGCTGGGTTCCTCCTCAACAGGATTCGGGAGCGAGTCTCCGCGGCGGTGTTCCGAAGTGTAGCGGTAGTCCGGGTTGGCACAGTAGCCAAATTCGGAGTGGATGAGCTTGGCGCCATCCTGGCTGCTGTCGAAGCTGGTGGGAGGCTGCATGGAAGCTGCATTGTACGTCAATCCGTTCAGGGCGCCATAAGGAGCCTCACCCTTTCCCGCGTTAAATCGAGCAGTGAGACTGCGCTGGTGCGCATCCTGTACTGACTCGAGACTTTCTACGGATGCAGAGGTGGAGCCAGTGGTGAGGCTTGGCGCTGCCGACTCGACGTCTGGCGAGCTGTCAGGGCTGGACGAATATCCGGACCAGTCACGACGGTGCGCGTTGAGGTCGGTGGCGGCAGTGGACATGTCGTGGGTGGACGGAGCAGGTGGAGAGATGGCAACGATAGGGGAGCCCTTCTTGAGGAAAGAGGAGAGGGACGAGGGGGAGGAGCTAAGCTGTGACTTGGACCTCTTGCTGGAGCTGATGGGTGCAGTGTGTGCGTCAAAGTGAGTAGCGTCGAGAGTTGTTGGGACGGACGTCATGTTCCGTGGCCACGAGGGTCGACTTGAGTCTGGAATTGAGTGATGGTCGA